>NC_047153.1:32403049-32675587 GCF_009819705.1 Hippoglossus hippoglossus | reverse complement strand
ACAGTGGCCCTTTTCAGTGTCCATTCAGTACAGGCCGTCTGTGCAGTCAGCAGCTGAGACAACAGTTAGAGGTTTTTTTTTTACTTCTGGTTGAGGTAGAGCCACCAGATTTTTCATGCACCTCCTGGGTGCCGGCCTTAAGCTCTGCTGCGAATATGGGGTCCCTGGGTGGTTCAGGGACCGAACTGCACCTGTGTGGATTTCAGGATCAACTGGCCTCTGGCATCATCTTTGGACCTGTAACTGGCAGAACTTTGAAAACCGGGCTGAGCCACCAAGGGCCGCAGGGGAGAGCTCATCCAAAATTTCAGACCTCTCGCTGCTAAGGGGCCCAGACAGTGGCCCTTTTCAGTGTCCATTCAGTACAGGCCGTCTGTGCAGTCAGCAGCTGAGACAAAAGTTAGAGGTTTTTTTTTTACTTCTGGTTGAGCTAGAGCCACCAGATTTTTCATGCACCTCCTGGGTGCCAGGCTTAAGCTCTGCTGCGAATATGGCGTCCCTGGGTGGTTCAGGGACCGAACTGCACCTGTGTGGATTTCAGGATCAACTGGCCTCTGGCATCATCTTTGGACCTGTAACTGGCAGAACTTTGAAAACCGGGCTGAGCCACCAAGGGCCGTAGGGGAGAGCTCATCCAAAATTTCAGACCTCTCGCTGCTAAGGGGCCCAGACAGTGGCCCTTTTCAGTGTCCATTCAGTACAGGCCGTCTGTGCAGTCAGCAGCTGAGACAACAGTTAGAGGTTTTTTTTTTACTTCTGGTTGAGGTAGAGCCACCAGATTTTTCATGCACCTCCTGGGTGCCGGCCTTAAGCTCTGCTGCGAATATAGCGTCCCTGGGTGGTTCAGGGACCGAACTGCACCTGTGTGGATTTCAGGATCAACTGGCCTCTGGCATCATCTTTGGACCTGTAACTGGCAGAACTTTGAAAACCGGGCTGAGCCACCAAGGGCCGCAGGGGAGAGCTCATCCAAAATTTCAGACCTCTCGCTGCTAAGGGGCCCAGACAGTGGCCCTTTTCAGTGTCCATTCAGTACAGGCCGTCTGTGCAGTCAGCAGCTGAGACAACAGTTAGAGGTTTTTTTTTTACTTCTGGTTGAGGTAGAGCCACCAGATTTTTCATGCACCTCCTGGGTGCCAAGCCTAAGCTGTGCTGCGAATATGGCGTCCCTGGGTGGTTCAGGGACCGAACTGCACCTGTGTGGATTTCAGGATCAACTGGCCTCTGGCATCATCTTTGGACCTGTAACTGGCAGAACTTTGAAAACCGGGCTGAGCCACCAAGGGCCGTAGGGGAGAGCTCATCCAAAATTTCAGACCTCTCGCTGCTAAGGGGCCCAGACAGTGGCCCTTTTCAGTGTCCATTCAGTACAGGCCGTCTGTGCAGTCAGCAGCTGAGACAACAGTTAGAGGTTTTTTTTTTACTTCTGGTTGAGGTAGAGCCACCAGATTTTTCATGCACCTCCTGGGTGCCAGGCTTAAGCTCTGCTGCGAATATGGGATCCCTGGGTGGTTCGGGGACCGAACTGCACCTGTGTGGATTTCAGGATCAACTGGCCTCTGGCATCATCTTTGGACCTGTAACTGGCAGAACTTTGAAAACCGGGCTGAGCCACCAAGGGCCGCAGGGGAGAGCTCATCCAAAATTTCAGACCTCTCGCTGCTAAGGGGCCCAGACAGTGGCCCTTTTCAGTGTCCATTCAGTACAGGCCGTCTGTGCAGTCAGCAGCTGAGACAACAGTTAGAGGTTTTTTTTTTACTTCTGGTTGAGGTAGAGCCACCAGATTTTTCATGCACCTCCTGGGTGCCGAGCTTAAGCTCTGCTGCGAATATGGGGTCCCTGGGTGGTTCGGGGACCGAACTGCACCTGTGTGGATTTCAGGATCAACTGGCCTCTGGCATCATCTTTGGACCTGTAACTGGCAGAACTTTGAAAACCGGGCTGAGCCACCAAGGGCCGCAGGGGAGAGCTCATCCAAAATTTCAGACCTCTCGCTGCTAAGGGGCCCAGACAGTGGCCCTTTTCAGTGTCCATTCAGTACAGGCCGTCTGTGCAGTCAGCAGCTGAGACAACAGTTAGAGGTTTTTTTTTTACTTCTGGTTGAGGTAGAGCCACCAGATTTTTCATGCTCCTCCTGGGTGCCAGGCCTTAAGCTCTGCTGCGAATATAGCGTCCCTGGGTGGTTCAGGGACCGAACTGCACCTGTGTGGATTTCAGGATCAACTGGCCTCTGGCATCATCTTTGGACCTGTAACTGGCAGAACTTTGAAAACCGGGCTGAGCCACCAAGGGCCGCAGGGGAGAGCTCATCCAAAATTTCAGACCTCTCGCTGCTAAGGGGCCCAGACAGTGGCCCTTTTCAGTGTCCATTCAGTACAGGCCGTCTGTGCAGTCAGCAGCTGAGACAACAGTTAGAGGTTTTTTTTTTACTTCTGGTTGAGGTAGAGCCACCAGATTTTTCATGCACCTCCTGGGTGCCAGGCTTAAGCTCTGCTGCGAAATATGGCGTCCCTGGGTGGTTCAGGGACCGAACTGCACCTGTGTGGATTTCAGGATCAACTGGCCTCTGGCATCATCTTTGGACCTGTAACTGGCAGAACTTTGAAAACCGGGCTGAGCCACCAAGGGCCGTAGGGGAGAGCTCATCCAAAATTTCAGACCTCTCGCTGCTAAGGGGCCCAGACAGTGGCCCTTTTCAGTGTCCATTCAGTACAGGCCGTCTGTGTAGTCAGCAGCTGAGACAACAGTTAGAGGTTTTTTTTTTACTTCTGGTTGAGGTAGAGCCACCAGATTTTTCATGCACCTCCTGGGTGCCAAGCCTTAAGCTCTGCTGCGAATATAGCGTCCCTGGGTGGTTCAGGGACCGAACTGCACCTGTGTGGATTTCAGGATCAACTGGCCTCTGGCATCATCTTTGGACCTGTAACTGGCAGAACTTTGAAAACCGGGCTGAGCCACCAAGGGCCGCAGGGGAGAGCTCATCCAAAATTTCAGACCTCTCGCTGCTAAGGGGCCCAGACAGTGGCCCTTTTCAGTGTCCATTCAGTACAGGCCGTCTGTGCAGTCAGCAACTGAGACAAAAGTTAGAGGTTTTTTTTTTACTTCTGGTTGAGCTAGAGCCACCAGATTTTTCATGCACCTCCTGGGTGCCAGGCTTAAGCTCTGCTGCGAATATGGCGTCCCTGGGTGGTTCAGGGACCGAACTGCACCTGTGTGGATTTCAGGATCAACTGGCCTCTGGCATCATCTTTGGACCTGTAACTGGCAGAACTTTGAAAACCGGGCTGAGCCACCAAGGGCCGCAGGGGAGAGCTCATCCAAAATTTCAGACCTCTCGCTGCTAAGGGGCCCAGACAGTGGCCCTTTTCAGTGTCCATTCAGTACAGGCCGTCTGTGCAGTCAGCAGCTGAGACAACAGTTAGAGGTTTTTTTTTTACTTCTGGTTGAGGTAGAGCCACCAGATTTTTCATGCACCTCCTGGGTGCCGGCCTTAAGCTCTGCTGCGAATATGGCGTCCCTGGGTGGTTCAGGGACCGAACTGCACCTGTGTGGATTTCAGGATCAACTGGCCTCTGGCATCATCTTTGGACCTGTAACTGGCAGAACTTTGAAAACCGGGCTGAGCCACCAAGGGCCGCAGGGGAGAGCTCATCCAAAATTTCAGACCTCTCGCTGCTAAGGGGCCCAGACAGTGGCCCTTTTCAGTGTCCATTCAGTACAGGCCGTCTGTGCAGTCAGCAGCTGAGACAACAGTTAGAGGTTTTTTTTTTACTTCTGGTTGAGGTAGAGCCACCAGATTTTTCATGCACCTCCTGGGTGCCAGGCCTTAAGCTCTGCTGCGAATATAGCGTCCCTGGGTGGTTCAGGGACCGAACTGCACCTGTGTGGATTTCAGGATCAACTGGCCTCTGGCATCATCTTTGGACCTGTAACTGGCAGAACTTTGAAAACCGGGCTGAGCCACCAAGGGCCGCAGGGGAGAGCTCATCCAAAATTTCAGACCTCTCGCTGCTAAGGGGCCCAGACAGTGGCCCTTTTCAGTGTCCATTCAGTACAGGCCGTCTGTGCAGTCAGCAGCTGAGACAAACAGTTAGAGGTTTTTTTTTTACTTCTGGTTGAGGTAGAGCCACCAGATTTTTCATGCACCTCCTGGGTGCCAGGCTTAAGCTCTGCTGCGAATATGGCGTCCCTGGGTGGTTCAGGGACCGAACTGCACCTGTGTGGATTTCAGGATCAACTGGCCTCTGGCATCATCTTTGGACCTGTAACTGGCAGAACTTTGAAAACCGGGCTGAGCCACCAAGGGCCGTAGGGGAGAGCTCATCCAAAATTTCAGACCTCTCGCTGCTAAGGGGCCCAGACAGTGGCCCTTTTCAGTGTCCATTCAGTACAGGCCGTCTGTGCAGTCAGCAGCTGAGACAACAGTTAGAGGTTTTTTTTTTACTTCTGGTTGAGGTAGAGCCACCAGATTTTTCATGCACCTCCTGGGTGCCAGGCCTTAAGCTCTGCTGCGAATATAGCGTCCCTGGGTGGTTCAGGGACCGAACTGCACCTGTGTGGATTTCAGGATCAACTGGCCTCTGGCATCATCTTTGGACCTGTAACTGGCAGAACTTTGAAAACCGGGCTGAGCCACCAAGGGCCGCAGGGGAGAGCTCATCCAAAATTTCAGACCTCTCGCTGCTAAGGGGCCCAGACAGTGGCCCTTTTCAGTGTCCATTCAGTACAGGCCGTCTGTGCAGTCAGCAGCTGAGACAAAAGTTAGAGGTTTTTTTTTTACTTCTGGTTGAGGTAGAGCCACCAGATTTTTCATGCACCTCCTGTGTGCCAAGCTTAAGCTCTGCTGCGAATATGGGTCCCTGGGTGGTTCGGGGACCGAACTGCACCTGTGTGGATTTCAGGATCAACTGGCCTCTGGCATCATCTTTGGACCTGTAACTGGCAGAACTTTGAAAACCGGGCTGAGCCACCAAGGGCCGCAGGGGAGAGCTCATCCAAAATTTCAGACCTCTCGCTGCTAAGGGGCCCAGACAGTGGCCCTTTTCAGTGTCCATTCAGTACAGGCCGTCTGTGTAGTCAGCAGCTGAGACAACAGTTAGAGGTTTTTTTTTTACTTCTGGTTGAGGTAGAGCCACCAGATTTTTCATGCTCCTCCTGGGTGCCGGCCTTAAGCTCTGCTGCGAATATAGCGTCCCTGGGTGGTTCAGGGACCGAACTGCACCTGTGTGGATTTCAGGATCAACTGGCCTCTGGCATCATCTTTGGACCTGTAACTGGCAGAACTTTGAAAACCGGGCTGAGCCACCAAGGGCCGCAGGGGAGAGCTCATCCAAAATTTCAGACCTCTCGCTGCTAAGGGGCCCAGACAGTGGCCCTTTTCAGTGTCCATTCAGTACAGGCCGTCTGTGCAGTCAGCAGCTGAGACAACAGTTAGAGGTTTTTTTTTTACTTCTGGTTGAGCTAGAGCCACCAGATTTTTCATGCTCCTCCTGGGTGCCGGCCTTAAGCTCTGCTGCGAATATAGCGTCCCTGGGTGGTTCAGGGACCGAACTGCACCTGTGTGGATTTCAGGATCAACTGGCCTCTGGCATCATCTTTGGACCTGTAACTGGCAGAACTTTGAAAACCGGGCTGAGCCACCAAGGGCCGCAGGGGAGAGCTCATCCAAAATTTCAGACCTCTCGCTGCTAAGGGGCCCAGACAGTGGCCCTTTTCAGTGTCCATTCAGTACAGGCCGTCTGTGCAGTCAGCAACTGAGACAACAGTTAGAATTTTTTTTTTTACTTCCGGTTGAGCTAGAGCCACCAGATTTTTCATGCACCTCCTGTGTGCCAAGCTTAAGCTGTGCTGCGAATATGGGTCCCTGGGTGGTTCGGGGACCGAACTGCACCTGTGTGGATTTCAGGATCAACTGGCCTCTGGCATCATCTTTGGACCTGTAACTGGCAGAACTTTGAAAACCGGGCTGAGCCACCAAGGGCCGCAGGGGAGAGCTCATCCAAAATTTCAGACCTCTCGCTGCTAAGGGGCCCAGACAGTGGCCCTTTTCAGTGTCCATTCAGTACAGGCCGTCTGTGCAGTCAGCAGCTGAGACAAAAGTTAGAGGTGTTTTTTTTACTTCTGGTTGAGCTAGAGCCATCAGATTTTTCATGCACCTCCTGGGTGCCGAGCTTAAGCTCTGCTGCGAATATGGGGCCCCTGCGTGGCTCGGGGCCCGAACTGCACCTGTGTGGATTTCAGGATCAACTGGCCTCTGGCATCATCTTTGGACCTGTAACTGGCAGAACTTTGAAAACCGGGCTGAGCAGCCAAGGGCCGCAGGGGAGAGCTCATCCAAAATTTCAGACCTCTCGCTGCTAAGGGGCCCAGACAGAGGCCCTTTTCAGTGTCCATTCAGTACAGGCCGTCTGTGTAGTCAGCAGCTGAGACAACAGTTAGAGGTTTTTTTTTTACTTCTGGTTGAGGTAGAGCCACCAGATTTTTCATGCTCCTCCTGGGTGCCGGCCTTAAGCTCTGCTGCGAATATAGCGTCCCTGGGTGGTTCAGGGACCGAACTGCACCTGTGTGGATTTCAGGATCAACTGGCCTCTGGCATCATCTTTGGACCTGTAATTGGCAGAACTTTGAAAACCGGGCTGAGCCACCAAGGGCCGCAGGGGAAAGCTCATCCAAAATTTCAGACCTCTCGCTGCTAAGGGGCCCAGACAGTGGCCCTTTTCAGTGTCCATTCAGTACAGGCCGTCTGTGCAGTCAGCAACTGAGACAAACGTTAGAATTTTTTTTTTTACTTCCGGTTGAGCTAGAGCCACCATGATTTTTCATGCACCTCCTGGGTGCCAGGCTTAAGCTCTGCTGCAAATATGGCGTCCCTGGGTGGTTCAGGGACCGAACTGCACCTGTGTGGATTTCAGGATCAACTGGCCTCTGGCATCATCTTTGGACCTGTAACTGGCAGAACTTTGAAAACCGGGCTGAGCCACCAAGGGCCGTAGGGGAGAGCTCATCCAAAATTTCAGACCTCTCGCTGCTAAGGGGCCCAGACAGAGGCCCTTTTCAGTGTCCATTCAGTACAGGCCGTCTGTGTAGTCAGCAGCTGAGACAACAGTTAGAGGTTTTTTTTTTACTTCTGGTTGAGGTAGAGCCACCAGATTTTTCATGCTCCTCCTGGATGCCGGCCTTAAGCTCTGCTGCGAATATAGCGTCCCTGGGTGGTTCAGGGACCGAACTGCACCTGTGTGGATTTCAGGATCAACTGGCCTCTGGCATCATCTTTGGACCTGTAACTGGCAGAACTTTGAAAACCGGGCTGAGCCACCAAGGGTCGCAGGGGATAGCTCATCCAAAATTTCAGACCTCTCGCTGTTAAGGGGCCCAGACAGTGGCCCTTTTCATTGTCCATTCAGTACAGGCCGTCTGTGCAGTCAGCAACTGAGACAAAAGTTAGAATTTTTTTTTTTACTTCCGGTTGAGCTAGAGCCCCCTGATTTTTCATGCACCTCCTGGGTGTCAGGCTTAAGCTCTGCTGCAAATATGGCATCCCTGGGTGGTTCAGGGACCGAACTGAACCTGTTTGGATTTCAGGATCAACTGGCCTCTGGCATCATCTTTGGACCTGTAACTGGCAGAACTTTGAAAACCGGGCTGAGCCACCAAGGGCCGTAGGGGAGAGCTCATCCAAAATTTCAGACCTCTCGCTGCTAAGGGGCCCAGACAGTGGCCCTTTTCAGTGTCCATTCAGTACAGGCCGTCTGTGTAGTCAGCAGCTGAGACAACAGTTAGAGGTTTTTTTTTTACTTCTGGTTGAGGTAGAGCCACCAGATTTTTCATGCTCCTCCTGGGTGCCGGCCTTAAGCTCTGCTGCGAATATAGCGTCCCTGGGTGGTTCAGGGACCGAACTGCACCTGTGTGGATTTCAGGATCAACTGGCCTCTGGCATCATCTTTGGACCTGTAATTGGCAGAACTTTGAAAACCGGGCTGAGCCACCAAGGGCCACAGGGGAAAGCTCATCCAAAATTTCAGACCCCTCGCTGCTAAGGGGCCCAGACAGTGGCCCTTTTCAGTGTCCATTCAGTACAGGCCGTCTGTGCAGTCAGCAACTGAGACAAAAGATAGAGGTTTTTTTTTTACTTCTGGTTGAGTTAGAGCCACCATATTTTTCATGCACCTCCTGGGTGCCAGGCTTAAGCTCTGCTGCAAATATGGCATCCCTGGGTGGTTCAGGGACCGAACTGCACCTGTGTGGATTTCAGGATCAACTGGCCTCTGGCATCATCTTTGGACCTGTAACTGGCAGAACTTTGAAAACCGGGCTGAGCCACCAAGGGCCGTACGGGAGAGCTCATCCAAAATTTCAGACCTCTCGCTGCTAAGGGGCCCAGACAGTGGCCCTTTTCAGTGTCCATTCAGTACAGGCCGTCTGTGTAGTCAGCAGCTGAGACAACAGTTAGAGGTTTTTTTTTTACTTCTGGTTGAGGTAGAGCCACCAGATTTTTCATGCTCCTCCTGGGTGCCGGCCTTAAGCTCTGCTGCGAATATAGCGTCCCTGGGTGGTTCAGGGACCGAACTGCACCTGTGTGGATTTCAGGATCAACTGGCCTCTGGCATCATCTTTGGACCTGTAACTGGCAGAACTTTGAAAACCGGGCTGAGCCACCAAGGGTCGCAGGGGATAGCTCATCCAAAATTTCAGACCTCTCGCTGCTAAGGGGCCCAGACAGTGGCCCTTTTCAGTGTCCATTCAGTACAGGCCGTCTGTGCAGTCAGCAACTGAGACAAAAGTTAGAATTTTTTTTTTTACTTCCGGTTGAGCTAGAGCCCCCTGATTTTTCATGCACCTCCTGGGTGTCAGGCTTAAGCTCTGCTGCAAATATGGCATCCCTGGGTGGTTCAGGGACCGAACTGCACCTGTGTGGATTTCAGGATCAACTGGCCTCTGGCATCATCTTTGGACCTGTAACTGGCAGAACTTTGAAAACCGGGCTGAGCCACCAAGGGCCGTAGGGGAGAGCTCATCCAAAATTTCAGACCTCTCGCTGCTAAGGGGCCCAGACAGTGGCCCTTTTCAGTGTCCATTCAGTACAGGCCGTCTGTGTAGTCAGCAGCTGAGACAACAGTTAGAGGTTTTTTTTTTACTTCTGGTTGAGGTAGAGCCACCAGATTTTTCATGCTCCTCCTGGGTGCCGGCCTTAAGCTCTGCTGCGAATATAGCGTCCCTGGGTGGTTCAGGGACCGAACTGCACCTGTGTGGATTTCAGGATCAACTGGCCTCTGGCATCATCTTTGGACCTGTAACTTGCAGAACTTTGAAAACCGGGCTGAGCCACCAAGGGCCACAGGGGAAAGCTCATCCAAAATTTCAGACCTCTCGCTGCTAAGGGGCCCAGACAGTGGCCCTTTTCAGTGTCCATTCAGTACAGGCCGTCTGTGCAGTCAGCAGCTGAGACAACAGTTAGAGGTTTTTTTTTTACTTCTGGTTGAGGTAGAGCCACCAGATTTTTCATGCACCTCCTGGGTGCCGGCCTTAAGCTCTGCTGCGAATATAGCGTCCCTGGGTGGTTCAGGGACCGAACTGCACCTGTGTGGATTTCAGGATCAACTGGCCTCTGGCATCATCTTTGGACCTGTAACTGGCAGAACTTTGAAAACCGGGCTGAGCCACCAAGGGCCGCAGGGGAGAGCTCATCCAAAATTTCAGACCTCTCGCTGCTAAGGGGCCCAGACAGTGGCCCTTTTCAGTGTCCATTCAGTACAGGCCGTCTGTGCAGTCAGCAGCTGAGACAAAAGTTAGAGGTGTTTTTTTTACTTCTGGTTGAGCTAGAGCCACCAGATTTTTCATGCACCTCCTGGGTGCCGAGCTTAAGCTCTGCTGCGAATCTGGGGCCCCTGCGTGGCTTGGGGCCCGAACTGCACCTGTGTGGATTTCAGGATCAACTGGCCTCTGGCATCATCTTTGGACCTGTAACTGGCAGAACTTTGAAAACCGGGCTGAGCAGCCAAGGGCCGCAGGGGAGAGCTCATCCAAAATTTCAGACCTCTCGCTGCTAAGGGGCCCAGACAGAGGCCCTTTTCAGTGTCCATTCAGTACAGGCCGTCTGTGTAGTCAGCAGCTGAGACAACAGTTAGAGGTTTTTTTTTTACTTCTGGTTGAGGTAGAGCCACCAGATTTTTCATGCTCCTCCTGGATGCCGGCCTTAAGCTCTGCTGCGAATATAGCGTCCCTGGGTGGTTCAGGGACCGAACTGCAGCTGTGTGGATTTCAGGATCAACTGGCCTCTGGCATCATCTTTGGACCTGTAACTGGCAGAACTTTGAAAACCGGGCTGAGCCACCAAGGGCCGTAGGGGAGAGCTCATCCAAAATTTCAGACCTCTCGCTGCTAAGGGGCCCAGACAGTGGCCCTTTTCAGTGTCCATTCAGTACAGGCCGTCTGTGTAGTCAGCAGCTGAGACAACAGTTAGAGGTTTTTTTTTTACTTCTGGTTGAGGTAGAGCCACCAGATTTTTCATGCTCCTCCTGGGTGCCGGCCTTAAGCTCTGCTGCGAATATAGCGTCCCTGGGTGGTTCAGGGACCGAACTGCACCTGTGTGGATTTCAGGATCAACTGGCCTCTGGCATCATCTTTGGACCTGTAACTGGCAGAACTTTGAAAACCGGGCTGAGCCACCAAGGGCCACAGGGGAAAGCTCATCCAAAATTTCAGACCTCTCGCTGCTAAGGGGCCCAGACAGTGGCCCTTTTCAGTGTCCATTCAGTACAGGCCGTCTGTGCAGTCAGCAACTGAGACAAAAGATAGAGGTTTTTTTTTTACTTCTGGTTGAGTTAGAGCCACCAGATTTTTCATGCACCTCCTGGGTGCCAGGCTTAAGCTCTGCTGCAAATATGGCATCCCTGGGTGGTTCAGGGACCGAACTGCACCTGTGTGGATTTCAGGATCAACTGGCCTCTGGCATCATCTTTGGACCTGTAACTGGCAGAACTTTGAAAACCGGGCTGAGCCACCAAGGGCCGCAGGGGAGAGCTCATCCAAAATTTCAGACTTCTCGCTGCTAAGGGGCCCAGACAGTGGCCCTTTTCAGTGTCCATTCAGTACAGGCCGTCTGTGCAGTCAGCAGCTGAGACAACAGTTAGAGGTTTTTTTTTTACTTCTCGTTGAGGTAGAGCCACCAAATTTTTCATGCACCTCCTGGGTGCCGGCCTTAAGCTCTGCTGCGAATATAGCGTCCCTGGGTGGTTCAGGGACCGAACTGCACCTGTGTGGATTTCAGGATCAACTGGCCTCTGGCATCATCTTTGGACCTGTAACTGGCAGAACTTTGAAAACCGGGCTGAGCCACCAAGGGCCGCAGGGGAGAGCTCATCCAAAATTTCAGACTTCTCGCTGCTAAGGGGCCCAGACAGTGGCCCTTTTCAGTGTCCATTCAGTACAGGCCGTCTGTGCAGTCAGCAGCTGAGACAAAAGTTAGAGGTGTTTTTTTTACTTCTGGTTGAGCTAGAGCCACCAGATTTTTCATGCACCTCCTGGGTGCCGAGCTTAAGCTGTGCTGCGAATATGGGATCCCTGGGTGGTTCAGGGACCGAACTGCACTTGTGTGGATTTCAGGATCAACTGGCCTCTGGCATCATCTTTGGACCTGTAACTGGCAGAACTTTGAAAACCGGGCTGAGCCACCAAGGGCCGCAGGGGAGAGCTCATCTAAAATTTCAGACTTCTCGCTGCTAAGGGGCCCAGACAGTGGCCCTTTTCAGTCTCCATTCAGTACAGGCCGTCTGTGTAGTCAGCAGCTGAGACAACAGTTAGAGGGTTTTTTTTTACTTCTGGTTGAGGTAGAGCCACCAGATTTTTAATACACCTCCTGTGTGCCAAGCCTAAGCTGTGCTGCGAATATGGGATCCCTGGGTGGTTCGGTGACCGAACTGCACCTGTGTGGATTTCAGGATCAACTGGCCTCTGGCATCATCTTTGGACCTGTAACTGGCAGAACTTTGAAAACCGGGCTGAGCCACCAAGGGCCGTAGGGGAGAGCTCATCCAAAATTTCAGACTTCTCGCTGCTAAGGGGCCCAGACAGAGGCCCTTTTCAGTGTCCATTCAGTACAGGCCGTCTGTGTAGTCAGCAGCTGAGACAACAGTTAGAGGTTTTTTTGTTACTTCTGGTTGAGGTAGAGCCACCAGATTTTTCATGCACCTCCTGTGTGCAAAGCCTAAGCTGTGCTGCGAATATGGGATCCCTGGGTGGTTCGGGGACCGAACTGCACTTGTGTGGATTTCAGGATCAACTGGCCTCTGGCATCATCTTTGGACCTGTAACTGGCAGAACTTTGAAAACCGGGCTGAGCCACCAAGGGCCGCAGGGGAGAGCTTATCCAAAATTTCAGACCTCTCGCTGCTAAGGGGCCCAGACAGTGGCCCTTTTCAGTGTCCATTCAGTACAGGCCGTCTGTGCAGTCAGCAGCTGAGACAACAGTTAGAGGTTTTTTTTAACTTCTGGTTGAGGTAGAGCCACCAGATTTTTCATGCACCTCCTGTGTGCCAAGCTTAAGCTGTGCTGCGAATATGGGATCCCTGGGTGGTTCGGGGACCGAACTGCACCTGTGTGGATTTCAGGATCAACTGGCCTCTGGCATCATCTTTGGACCTGTAACTGGCAGAACTTTGAAAACCGGGCTGAGCCACCAAGGGCCGCAGGGGAGAGCTCATCCAAAATTTCAGACCTCTCGCTGCTAAGGGGCCCAGACAGTGGCCCTTTTCAGTGTCCATTCAGTACAGGCCGTCTGTGCAGTCAGCAGCTGAGACAAAAGTTAGAGGTTTTTTTTTTACTTCTGGTTGAGGTAGAGCCACCAGATTTTTCATGCACCTCCTGGGTGCCGAGCTTAAGCTCTGCTGCGAATCTGGGGCCCCTGCGTGGCTCGGGACCCGAACTGCACCTGTGTGGATTTCAGGATCAACTGGCCTCTGGGATCATCTTTGGACCTGTAACTGGCAGAACTTTGAAAACCGGGCTGAGCCACCAAGGGCCGCAGGGGAGAGCTCATCCAAAATTTCAGACCTCTCGCTGCTAAGGGGCCCAGACAGTGGCCCTTTTCAGTCTCCATTCAGTACAGGCCGTCTGTGCAGTCAGCAGCTGAGACAAAAGTTAGAGGTGTTTTTTTTTACTTCTGGTTGAGCTAGAGCCACCAGATTTGTCATGCCCCTCCTGGGTGCCGAGCTTAAGCTCTGCTGCGAATCTGGGGCCCCTGCGTGGCTCGGGGCCCGAACTGCACCTGTGTGGATTTCAGGATCAACTGGCCTCTGGGATCATCTTTGGACCTGTAACTGGCAGAACTTTGAAAACCGGGTTGAGCCACCAAGGGCCGCAGGGGAGAGCTCATCCAAAATTGCAGACCTCTCGCTGCTAAGGGGCCCAGACAGTGGCCCTGTTCAGTGTCCATTCAGTACAGGCCGTCTGTGCAGTCAGCAGCTGAGACAAAAGTTAGATGTTTTTTTTTTACTTCTGGTTGAGGTAGAGCCACCAGATTTTTCATGCACCTCCTGTGTGCCAAGCCTAAGCTGTGCTGCGAATATGGGATCCCTGGGTGGTTCCGGGACCGAACTGCACCTGTGTGGATTTCAGGATCAACTGGCCTCTGGCATCATCTTTGGACCTGTAACTGGCAGAACTTTGAAAACCGGGCTGAGCCACCAAGGGCCACAGTTGAGAGCTCATCCAAAATTTCAGACCTCTC
The DNA here is from genome assembly GCF_009819705.1 of Hippoglossus hippoglossus. Lineage (NCBI taxonomy): Eukaryota > Metazoa > Chordata > Actinopteri > Pleuronectiformes > Pleuronectidae > Hippoglossus > Hippoglossus hippoglossus. The sequence goes on along the minus strand of NC_047153.1, from coordinate 32,661,864 downwards.
GCTGCTAAGGGGCCCAGACAGTGGCCCTTTTCAGTGTCCATTCAGTACAGGCCGTCTGTGCAGTCAGCAGCTGAGACAAAAGTTACAGGTTTTTCTTTACTTCTGGTTGAGGTAGAGCCACCAGATTTTTCATGCACCTCCTGGGTGCCGAGCTTAAGCTCTGCTGCGAATCTGGGGCCCCTGCGTGGCTCGGAACCCGAACTGCACCTGTGTGGATTTCAGGATCAACTGGCCTCTGGGATCATCTTTGGACCTTTAACTGGCAGAACTTTGAAAACCGGGCTGAGCCACCAAGGGCCGCAGAGGAGAGCTCATCCAAAATTTCAGACCTCTCGCTGCTAAGGGGCCCAGACAGTGGCCCTTTTCAGTGTCCATTCAGTACAGGCCGTCTGTGCAGTCAGCAGCTGAGACAACAGTTAGAGGTTTTTTTTTTTACTTCTGGTTGAGTTAGAGCCACCAGATTTTTCATGCACATCCTGGGTGCCAAGCTTAAGCTCTGCTGCGAATATGGCGTCCCTGGGTGGTTCAGGGACCAAACTGCACCTGTGTGGATTTCAGGATCAACTGGCCTCTGGCATCATCTTTGGACCTGTAACTGGCAGAACTTTGAAAACCGGGCTGAGCAGCCAAGGGCCGCAGGGGAGAGCTCATCCAAAATTTCAGACCTCTCGCTGCTAAGGGGCCCAGACAGTGAACCTTTTCAGTGTCGATTCAGTACAGGCCGTCTGTGCAGTCAGCAGCTGAGACAAACGTTAGAGGTTTTTTTTTAACTTCTGGTTGAGGTAGAGCCACCAGATTTTTCATGCACCTCCTGTGTGCCAAGCTTAAGCTCTGCTGCGAATCTGGGGCCCCTGCGTGGCTCGGGGCCCGAACTGCACCTGTGTGGATTTCAGGATCAACTGGCCTCTGGGATCATCTTTGGACCTGTAACTGGCAGAACTTTGAAAACTGGGCTGAGCCACCAAGGGCCGCAGGGGAGAGCTCATCCAGAATTTCAGACCTCTCGCTGCTAAGGGGCCCAGACAGTGGCCCTTTTCAGTGTCCATTCAGTACAGGCCGTCTGTGCAGTCAGCAGCTGAGACAACAGTTAGAGGTTGTTTTTTTACTTCTGGTTGACTTATTTTCTTCTCATATTTTTGACGAAATACAAAACTGTGTTTTTAGGTGCTTTCTAGTGACTTTTTGACGTTTTTAACATATTTTGGACGTCATACCAAAGTATGACTTTTTTTCATTTTTTTTCTCATATTTTGGACAAAATACAAAACTGTGTTTTTAGGTGCTTTCTAGAGACTTTTTGACGTTTTTAACATATTTTGGACGACATACCAAAGTATGACTTTTTTTCATTTTTTTTCTCATTTTGGCTGAAATACAAAACTGTTTTTAGGTGCTTTCTAGTGACTTTTTGACGTTTTTAACATATTTTGGACGACATACCAAAGTATGACTTTTTTTTCTCATATTTTGGACGATTTACAAAACTGTTTTTAGGTGCTTTCTAGCGACATTTTGACGTTTTTAACATATTTTGGACGACATACCAAATATGACTTTTTTTCATTTTTTTTCTCATATTTTGGACGATATACAAAACTGTGTTTTTAGGTGCTTTCTAGTGACATTTTGACGTTTTTAATATATTTTGGACGACATACCAAAGTATGACTTTTTTTCATTTTTTTTTCTCATATTTTGGACGAAATACCAAATATGACTTTTTTTCATTTTTTTTCTCGTATTTTGGACGACATACAAAACTGAGTTTTTATTTGCTTTCTAGCAACATTTTGACGTTTTTAACATATTTTTTAACACTGTCAAGTTCCTAGGTTTTTTTCCTTCAACTCCTGCCCAACTTGCAATGGCCTGGTACATTACCCCCAAAGGACGCATGGGACAACTCTTTTCAACACAGCTCAATGTTTATTTTGCCTTATTTGTTCATTGTTTGCTGGTTGGTTCATCAGGTTGAAAACCTTCAAAACACAAAAAGAACAAGAAGTTATACAAATATTTTTCAAACAACTTCAATTCAATAAATAAAGTAAATATGTTTTTACAGTGTACGTAAATGAATGAATATAAACAGTATTCAAACACCTATATAAATTGAACAAATAACTAAGTACACTTAAACAAAAAGCCAAACTTATATGCATGAAGCCTGTATGCTGTGCCTGTATGCTGTGCCTGTGTGCTGTGTGCTGCTGGTTCTTATTTCACAATTCGTCAAACAAGACATCAGAATCAGAATCAGAATTCTTTTTATTGCCAAGTATATTTACATATACAGGAAATTGCCTTGGTGTGGTTGGTGCCTTTGGACATAACAAATCGGACATAAAACAACAATATATACAGAAAAAACAATAGGCACGTGCGGTGCTAAGGTGCAGTGATTGGTGCGGGGGGGGGGGCAGAGTCAGTGTGATGCAGGGGGCTTGTTTGTGAGCCCCACTGCCATGGGGAAAAAACTGTTCAGGTGGCGCGAGGTTTTGGTCTTGATGGCCCGGAACCTTTTTCCAGATGGGAGTCTCTGGAATAGGTGGTGGCCGGGATGGGAAGGATCAGCAATGATCTTGCCTGCTCTCTTCCTGGTCCTGGAGTGGAACAGGTGTAGGAGAGCCGGCAGGTCACAGCCGATGACCTTCTCAGCTGACCGAATGATCCGCTGCAGTCTGCCCTTGTCCTTGGCAGTGGAGGCAGCGAACCAGACGGTGATTGATGCAGTGAGGATGGACTCAATGATGGCCGTGTAGAACTCGACCATCACTTTCTGCGGCATGTTGAATTTCTTCAGTTGCCGCAGGAAGAACATCCTCTGCTGGGCCTTCTTGGTGATGATGTTCTCAGCCCACCTCAGGTCCTGTGCAATTATGGTCCCCAGGAATCTGAAAGACTCCACTGTTTTAACTGGGGAATCGCACATGGTGAGGGGGGCGGTTTGGGCTGGGCTCCTCCTGAAGTCTGCTATCATCTCTACAGTTTTCGAAGCGTTCAGCTCCAGGAAGTTCTGGCTGCACCAGGAAGCCAGGCTGTCAACTTCCTCTCTGTAGGCGGCCTCGTCCCCATTGGAGATTAATCCAATTAGGGTTGTGTCGTCTGCAAACTTCAGGAGTTTGACAGAGGGGTGGCTGGAGATGCAGTTGTTGGTGTAGAGGGAGAAGAGTAGAGGGGAGAGCACACAACCTTGTGGGGCTCCAGTGCTGATGGTCCGGGGCTCAGAGACAAGCTTGCCCAGCCTCACGCGCTGCTTCCTGTCTGTCAGGAAGTCAGTGATCCACCTGCAGGTGGGCTCAGGCACGCTCAGCTGTGTCAACTTGTCTCGGAGAAGAGCTGGGGCGATAGTGTTGAATGCGGAGCTGAAGTCCACAAACAGGATCCTGGCGTAGGTGCCGGGGGAGTCAAGGTGCTGGAGGATGAAGTGGAGTCCCATGTTGACTGCGTCGTCTACAGACCTGTTGGCTCTGTAGGCAAACTGCAGTGGGTCGAGGAGGTGGTTGGTTATGGCCTTGAGGTGGGTCAGCACGAGGCGCTCAAAGGTCTTCATTACTACAGAGGTCAGGGCGACTGGTCTGTAGTCATTAAGGTCTGTGATCCTCTGCTTTTTGGGAACGGGGATGATGGTGGATGTTTTGAGGCAGGCAGGTACCACGCATTCAGCCAGTGAGGTGTTGAAGATGTCCGTGAACACTGGAGACAGCTGGTCCGCACAGTACCTGAGTGTGGAGGGGGAGACAGCGTCTGGTCCAGCTGCCTTGCGGGGGTTCAGTCTCTTCAGTAGTTTGTTGACATCTCTCTCCTGAATGGAGAGAGGTGTGATGGGGGGGAGGGGGCAGTCTGGGACCATTTTGTGTGGGGGGGGGGGAAGTGTCTTTGTCCAGGCTGGGAAGAAGAGGTGTGATAGCTGTGGGGGGGGGGGGTTCAGAATGTGGGGTAGGGTTAGAACTGGTCCATTGTCTGTCGAATCTGCAGTAGAACTCATTCAGGTCGTTTGCAAGTTGAAGGTCTTCCACAGAGTGGGGGGATTTGGTTTTGCAGCCGGTGATCACCCGAAGGCCTTTCCAGACTGACGAGGAGTCGTTGGCTGCAAATTGTTGTTCCAGCTTCTTTGAATACTGTCGTTTGGCCTCCTTAATCTCCTTGCCAAACAAGTATTTAGCCAGTCTGAACCTATCCTGTCCCCAGTCTTGAAGGCCACCTCTTTCTCCAAACGAAGCTGTTTGAGTTTTGCTGTGAACCAGGGCTTGTCGTTGTTGTAACTCACCCTGGTGCGTGTTGGAATACATCTGTCCTCACAGAAGCTGATGTATGACGTCACAGCATCTGTAAATTCGTCCAGGCTGTTGGAAGAAGTTCTAAAAATGTCCCAGTCTGTGTTGTCCAGGCAATCACGCAGCTCCTCCACAGCTTCACTGCTGCTCCAGTTCTTAGACCTCAGCACAGCAGGTTTAGAAAGTTTGAGTTTCTGTCTGTAAGCCGGGATCAGATGAATAAGCGCGTGGTCGGATAGACCCAGAGCAGCGCGGGAAACTGCATGATAAGCCCTGCTGATGGTACTGTAGCAGTGGTCCAGAGTATTCTCCCCTCTGGTCGGGCATTTAACAAACTGTTTGTATTTGGGGAGTGCGTGAGTTAAGTTGCCCTTATTAAAGTCCCCAATGACAATAACAGGGGAGTACGTGTTCTCTCTCCTTCTCTCCACTCCTAGTATCTGATCAGCGAGTTGACGCTGAGCCTCGCGCACGTCAGCTTGCGGTGGGATGTAAACTCCGGCCAGGATAAAAGAAGTGAATTCACGGGGAGAGTAAAACGGTCTGCGGGTGATGAAAAAAGATTCCAGGTCAGGAGAACAGGATTGTAAAATCACTTTCACGTCGCTGCACCAGCCATGGTTTATATAGAAACAAATCCCTCCGCCTTTTGCTTTGCGTGAGAGGATCGGGTCGCGGTCCGCGCGTAACAGCTGAAAGCCGGTCAGCTGTGCGGCAGAGTCCGGTGTAGATTCCGTCAGCCACGATTCCGTAAAACACAAAACAGAAGAAAGGGAAAAGTCTCTATTTGTCCTGATGAGAAGGCGCAGTTCGTCCATCTTATTGCACAGTGAGCGGACATTGGAGAGGAGTATACTCGGGAGAGGCGAGCGTAATCCTCTCTCCCTGAAGCGCACCAGGGCCCCAGCGCGCTTTCCTCTCCGTCTCCGCCTCAGTCTCGCTGCGTGACCGAGGACCACGGCACCTTTGATAAGTAAATCCACTAAATCCACGGAAGAGGCGAGAAAGTTGGGAAAGAAATCAGATGGTGTTGTGTCCCTGATGTTAAGTAGCTCGTCCATCGTGAAAATAATCCGAGTTGAGTCGCAATTAACTGAGTTAAAGACTAAAAACAAACAAAAAAGTGCGCACCAACACACCGAGGAGGCCGTTCGAGGCGCCATCATCATCATTCGTCAAACAAGACATCCTAACATTCATGACGATAGCAGCGCTTCCAATATTAAATCATCAAAATAAAAGTCTTGCTACAGTACCAGTGGCTTCTTTGATGTACCATGAGCTGAATCCTCTCTCCTGCCTCTCTCTCTCTCTCTGCTGAGACGTTTGCTGAGAGTCCTCATCCGCAGGTGTCCCAACTCAAGTCATAATGAGCAGCCTGCACTGGCCTGCTGGTGGTGCATTATGGGACTTGAAGTTTTTCTTGGGCAAAATTCATCATTTTTGCCTCGACACCCACCACAGGTTGATCAGACCTGGGTGCATGTCCCTAGCATATTGGGGCCCAGTTAGGATCTTTCCTCCTGATCCAGAGCCATTGGCTGCAGCGTTCTGCAGTGTGTGATGTTTCTTTTATGGTCCGGCGCAGGGCTTGTCGATGTATCTCCAGATCTTTGTGCAACCTAATGGTGCAGCCAACCTCCACAGGGCAAGCTATTGCTTTCCAGTTTTTTTTTGTTTTGGATGGCAAGGCATTAGTTTCTAGTGTTGCTGCAAGGCATTATCTGGTTGTGTATCAACGTATACCTACCTTAGGAGATACTTATTTTACAACCAGTGAGGATGTGCCTGACCCTAGCGTAATAATGTTAGTTAGTTGTCTCTATATGAATCCATTCATGACACAAAATGACTCGAGTGAAACTGATCTGACTTAAATGATCTGATTATTTTACAACCGTAGACCATACAACAATTGACAGTCTGAAATAAAAGATATCAAACTGAACCAATTTAACTTTCAACATTCTTTAGTTTTCAACATGATTCTAAGTTCCTAACCCTGTTTTTTATTACTCTTAGGTGAATTTAAACCTTGTAGAAGTTTAATTAGATCAAAGGATTCATGGTCCATGTATGTCCGAGGTACAGAACCTCGTGTTTTGATGGCGTGTAATCAAACTTTGATGCCACGCCATGGTCACACCGTGTGACGAAAAATCGATCTTTGGGTTATTTTTTATCTCCGTCTTGTTGTGATGACACTCATCTCAATTTGAAGTTGATCAGATAAAAGCCCTAGGACAAGTACATCAAAGTAAAAATGTGGAATATGGCCAAAATGGCCACTAAAGTCAAAATGGCGGGCTTCCTCTTGCGTTTTTCAGAATGCACTAACAGACTTTTTTGTATGACTGATCACGATACACCTGGGCTACGATTTTTGTGAAGATCGGTCATAGGGAAACCTAGGGGCTGTGTTCCAGGTGGCGCTGTTGAGCCATTTTGCCACGCCCATTTCCAAATACTCCAGAATACGTACATTTTCACCACTTTTTAACTTTCTGCAAACTTTAGAATATTTTTGAGCATGTTAAAGGCCTCAAAAAGCACCTTCTTTTGCCTGAATAATAATAATAAACTAGGGCTACGTTGTAGCACTGACGGGCCCGAGCACACGCACGTTGAAGCCTGTTGCGGTCGGTGGAGAGAGCGATCAATGACCAAGCGCACATCTCCGCATTGCACGCGTTTTGCGCACTGCGGCAAGGACAAGCGCTTCACTTCCTGCGTCCGTCGAGCGATGTCGATCCTTGCCTGCTAATTGCTCATTACGGTCCACGCTATCAATTGCACATCACACTGTGAACATTTTATGTAAATCGAATGATAGTTGTAAAACAAAGCTTACTTCCTGTTGCCAGTAGGTGGCGCCATCACTATTATTACCTACAGACTAATATATCTCTTCAAGTAGGGGCTCTGATGTAGCGTGAGCAATTTTGTGTCAATTGGACAATGTTACAACAACTTAATTTTCACACTGATCAGTAGGTGGCGCTATGACCCTGAACTAATACTAATATATGGATGTGTTCAGGTCAGGATTGTGATCATAGGTCAGTAGTTCGGAGCCGGTTGGATACTGCAGGGTGGATTTACAAAGTACTTCCTGTTTCATGGCGAATCAGTAGGTGGCGCTATGACACTGAGGAAATATTGACACATAGAGCTGTTCAGGCTTGGACTCTAATCATGTGACAGAAGTTTGGCAGTGATAGGACTATGCACACTGGAGTTATGACAACATCGTGTCCTTTGGCGAAGGATGATCCTTCGCCGCACCGCAATGTTTACACGGTTTGAGTAAATGTCATAATTCTGACCATGGTCCAATGACTTGTCTCAGCTCATTTGAGCTGTATATTGTTAAGCAGCCAGGAGCAGTGCATCAAAGTATAAAACATGGCACTTCCTGTAGCCAGCAGGTGGCGCTGTGATTTTAAGAAATGATTTCTGTGTAGATGTCATCAGGCCAAGATTCTTGTCTTAGATGTCTAGTTTGGAGTCGATTGGACTTTGTATGTCCGAAGTACAGAACCTCATGTTTTGATGGCGTGTAATCAAACTTTGATGCCACGCCACAGTCACACCGTGTGATGAAAAATCGATCTTTGAGTTAGTTTTTATCTCCATCTTGTTGTGATGACACTCATCTCAATTTGAAGTTGATCAGATGAAAGCCCTGGGACAAGTTCGTCAAAGTAAAAATGCATTTACAAAGCAGAAGTTTTGTAGATTAGAAGTAGAATCCATTGTTTCACCTACATGTGCTGATCTATCCAAGGAGCGAGGGCCCTTTAATACTCCTCGCACCTTTAACTTTACATTGAAGTTCTTAAACCATCATCAGAAATACAACTTTTCATCACTGTGTTGGGATAGAGTCGTGATTGCAATTTTGTCTGTGATTCAAAGTTTGACAATGGTCTGTTCGTGTTTGTTTACACCCTCCATGTCTTTTCCTCGTGTGTTTTTTTTTTTATGTGCCTTTTACCAAATAGAATTTTCCTTAATCTTGTTGATAATTTGCAACAAGAATTTGATCAAGTGCCTTTCTGAAAAAGATCTAAAACTTATAAAATGTTATGTTTCCATGTAAATAAACAATGTATTTCATTGGCTCTTTTTGTGAATGTAAATCAACGAAATAACCAGTGTCTGCCTGTGGAATTACAGGATTTAATCTGAATTTGTTTGTTCTCTAAAGCTAATGTCCGATTTTTCCTCTTCACATTTGCAGTATGTTGTCCAACATCAGAGTTTAAAGGTTAACACTGCATCAAATGATAACATGAAGTCAGCTTAGAATCATGTTGAAAAATAAAGAATGTTAAAAGTTAAATTTGTTCAGTTTGATATCTTTTATTTCAGACTGTCAATTGTTGTATGGTCTACGGTTGTAAAATAATCAGATCATTTAAGTCAGATCAGTTTCACTCGAGTCATTTTGTGTCATGAATGGATTCATATAGAGACAACTAACTAACATTATTACGCTAGGGTCAGGCACATCCTCACTGGTTGTAAAATAAGTATCTCCTAAGGTAGGTATACATTGATACACAACCAGATAATGCCTTGCAGCAACACTAGAAACTAAGTGAACTGCTACCAATGCCTTGCCATCCAAAACATCGAATGCAGTTTAAAGGACAACATTTATCCGCGAGAGGGAACAGGGAAAGACAGGGCCTCCTCCACTGGCCAGTAGTGGTCAGTTGGAGCAAGTCCGAGACTGGGAGATGCTGGTGGATGTGGGCCAGCGACTTACAGTCCCATCACATATTGTCACTACCACCCTAAGACCTGACCTGATAATCTGGTCTAATACCCTGTGCATCGTCTACTTTTTAGAAGTGACAGTACCCTAGGTGGATAATGTTGATGAAGCAAATGAGAGGAAAAGGCTGTGGTATGCAGACCTTGCATTTGAGGCACAGCAATGTGGCTGGAAAGCAATAGCTTGCCCTGTGGAGGGTGGCTGCACCATTAGGTTGCACAAAGATCTGGAGATCCATCGACAAGCCCTGCGCCGGACCATAAAAGAAACATCACACACTGCAGAACGCTGCAGCCAATGGCTCTGGATCAGGAGGAAAGATCCCAACTGGGCCCCAATATGCGAGGGACATGCACCCAGGTCTGATCAACCTGTGGTGGGCCTGCCTTAAAAGAGGATGTCTTGTGATTAAAAGGCCTAAACACCTGATGACGCTAAGGTACTCAACTGAAGATATGTCCCTAACATCCGCTGGTGGTCACTAACATCCGCTAACATCAACTGGCAATAGGCATTAATTGCTGAGGTCGAACGTACAAGGAATATTCTCCATCTTGTCCTATGTTCTAAAATGGTACAGAGTTTAGTTTAAAAAGGCTAAAGAGGTAATGATGTCTGATCTACTGAGCAGCCACATGGCTTTCATAGTACTGCCATAATACCCAGCAGCCAGTCAGATTTACCTTTATCCTCAGCATACCCTCAAGTTCGGCCTGTATCATTGATCAGAAGGTCAAAACACTTGATGACGCTAAGGTGCACAACTGAAGTTATGTCCCTAACATCCGCTGGTGGCCCCTAACACCTGCTAACATCTAATGTTTTTTTTGTGGTAATTTGTGCAGAAGACCTTCAGACGTACAAGGGATATTCTACATCTTATCCTATATATTAAATCATATAAACTCTTGTTGCTTTTTACATAAGTGAGATATAAAAAACATGTTGCAGTTGTAATATTTCCTTCTTCCTGCAGAAATTTAACTCCAAAATTGAATTAGTTGAGATCTCAAATTTCCTTCAAAGTTAAGACAAACACAATCAAGTAACACTGTATCGATTTACGGTGATAGTCAGCAGCAACTGTGTCTTATTCTGAAAATATCTGACAGTTAGATGCTTACTATCGCTATTTGATCACCAGCCATAATGAGGTCACTCTACTCTGCCTTATACAGCTTGTTGGAGCTAAGTTCAGCTGAAGGTGCTGATGGCTGATGAATTAAAGGAAGAAACTAAACTTGCACCTGTGAAACAGTGAATTTTCAGCTTGTAAAACAGCAAAACTTTAGTCTCAGTGGAATAAATCCTGAGAGCAAATGATTCGATTTTGAATCTTTTAATAATTGTTTTAAATATGGGAGGGAACCGGAGCACCTGGAGAAAAGCCACAACAAGACTTAAGTCTGAGTGGAATAAATACTGAGAGCAAATAATTCCATTTTATACATTTTATTCATTTTTATAAATGTGGGGATAACAGGAGCACCTGGAGAAAACATATTTAAATTTGAAAGTGAAGCTATCGGAATAACATCATCCACCTTTTATCTCCGGAAGAAGGAAGAGAAGCCTGCTCTGAAAGAGGAGAAGACGCCAGGCTTTTTGCACAGGCGTCTTTTCAAAGAGGAGCTAATTGATATCTCAAGTTCTGGATCTCTTAAAAGAAAGGAAACCAATAGCATCTCTGGACAAGGCCACTTCTTACACAACTCCTTGAAAATGACCTCATCAAGGATTGTGTTGGGGTTGAAAGTTGAGTCAATGTCTTTGACCTCGGCCCATATTCTCTCCAGCAGATGATGACTTGTGTCTGTTAGGTCGACATCAGTCCGGGTCACCTTTGCCTTATTATAGATTCGTGTGATGAGCTGGTCCAAGAGAACACTGACATACATTTTACATCTGTCTGCTGCCAGCATCTTTGCAATCTTCTCCCTGGAGTTGCTGTCTGATGATGCTGAGTTCTCCTTTTCTTTGCTGACCTCTGATGATGTTGACTGCATCGATCTTTTCTCCTCAATGCTGCTGACCACTGCTGGTGTTGACTGCATCGATCTTTTCTCCTCAATGCTGCTGACCACTGCTGGTGTTGACTGCTTCGATCTTTTCTTCCCACTGCTGCTGACCTCTGATGATGTTGACTGCTTCGATCTTTTCTCCTCAATGCTGCTGACCACTGCTGGTGTTGACTGCTTCGATCTTTTCTTCCCACTGCTGCTGACCTCTGATGATGACGTCTGCTTCGATCCTTTCTCCTCAGTTCTGTTGAACACTGCTGGTGTTGACTTCTTCGGTCTTTCATTCCCTCCGCTGCTGACCTCTGATGATGTTGACTGCTTCGATGTTTTCTCCTCAATGCTGCTGACCTCTGATGATGATGACTGCTTGTTTGTTTCCAGTGAGTCGATGGCCATAAAAGCCTCTGACACCCTTTTTGTGTGGCAGTTAACTTGGTTGTTCAGCCACCAGCTTATCAAGGACAGAAAACAAAACACCCTGGTCTGAATGTCTGCATATATGCCCCTGTGTGCATCAGGAACAGCCACCCTTTTCACTGGACCTGAACTAATGTCTGAATTCCTTCCAGGTGCGATGTGCGCATAGATGAGATCTGAAAGCTGTTTTGTGAATTCAAGAACCTTTTCAGATGGAGGCTTTTTCAGTGTTTGGAATGCAGAACTTTCATTTCCACCTCCCGGCTTCTCCTTCTCCAGAAGCACAGCGTCAATACTAGCCATCAATGACTGTATCGTCAGCCTCCTATTGACTTTGGTCTCCTCCTTGAATTTTTTCGCGACCCCTGTCAGTATTTGAAGCGTCCCTGCTGTGGCAAAAGTCTTTATGAAAAGACTATTGATCGTCCTCATTCCTTTACTGATTGAGAGGTTTGGCTGTGGAGATTCCTTTCCATTTTTGCTTTCCTTATTGATTGACTCAATAATTTCATCTAAAGCCATATCAATCTCTGGAGAAAACGATGAATTGAGAAAGAGGCTGTCATTGAACTCATTAAAGAAGTCTGTGATGTCAGTCAAACTATTGTTGATTGTTTCCTGGACAAGCATCTTCCCACTGTCCATACTGCTTGTTGTTGAACCTCCCTCTGAGGAACTACCTGACTTGGAGCTGACTCCTGAAGAGTGGGAGCTTGAAGAGGTCCTACACATCCGAATGGGATCATCTGAAGCGTCCTGTTCCTCTGAGGAAATGGCCCGACTTCGCCTGCGCGATTGACACTCGAGCAAGAGTTGGATTTTTGCATCTGCCTTTAACGTCTCGCAGGCATAACAGATCATCTTCTGGACTTTAGCGGGGTTAATGAGGCGGGTTGGTATAGGCTTCTCAGAGCTCACACAGGTGGAGCTTGCAGACAAGGTGGAGTTGACAGTCTTCGTCACCTCCTCTACAACCAAGTCTGTGAGCTTATCCAAACTCTTAGACTTTGTTGTGCCTGGTGAAAGACTGTCGTTGAGAGTGTCGCCCAGAATGGACCGAACTTCTTCCTCAGACAAGGGTGCATCGGGACATCGCTTTGCAATGGCATTTGAAACGGTCGTCATTAACTTCAGCAGAAGATCTGCCAACATAAATGTTGTAGCTTCATCCGGTTTGCATGACTTCAACAGCTCCCACTGCTCTGCAGTGATCTTCGTAAAAAAGGACTCGAAGTACGGGCGGACAGTCTCTACCTTTATATCCATTTGTTTCACTCTCTGAGTGATCTCCATTGCGACTGTTGTTTGTTTCAACGTGTGTTACGAATTGTTATTTTCGCTGTTCAAGATGTGTTTTCCAAATTCTCATGAAAAATCTCTTATCTTCTTTGTTCTACCAATTCGCTGGTTAGTGCAGACTGATTCTTCACTTCTTATTTTTCTGAGATAAAGAGCATCTTTAAAGAATAGAAAGGGAATTGAAGCAAAGGAGTTTAAAGGAATTGAAGCAAAGGGGGTTAAAGGAATTGAAGCAAAGGGGGTTAAAGGAATTGAAGCAAAGGAGGTTTAAGAAATTCAAACAAAGGGGGTTAAAGGACTATGATGTGACTAATAGATCAAAGGAAACCATAAACTGTTTTGCCTGCTGCCGTCTGGCCGACGGTACCGCAGCATCCGGGCCCGCACCACCAGGCTCAGAGACAGTTTCATCCCCCAGGCCATAAGACTTTTAAACTCTTCCAATCTGCAATAACTCCACTAAACCAGCACCTTAGCATATTTGCACTATTGCACATAATTGCACTATTGTTTTTTTTCTTTAGGTGTATATATATATTTAGATATACTGTATATATTTTATTTTCTATTTTAAATTTTTGATATTCTATTTTCTATTATTTTATTCAATATTTTTTTGCTTGTAATATTCGGAGCATTGCTATAAGAGAGCCTGTGACCCAAGCATTTCATTGCCAGCGACTGCTTAATGTAATTGTTGTGCATTTGACAATAAACTCTTGAATCTTGAATCTTGAATCCACTTGGATCGACCTTGTATTGCAGTACCTCTAGGAACGGTGCACCAACTCAGTAGATGGCGGTAATCAGTCCAAAATACTCTGTTTAATCTATGACAATACCATGACACAAAGAAGTTTTTTTACAGTTATCTTCTGGGATCACATAATCAAAGTCCCTTTCCCAACATATTTTAAGGCCCTCCAACTTTGGAAATGTATATAAATATAATCATAGAATTTTGATGCTCCCTTATTTTTGTGCTCCATCTTAGGTGAGAGATCTTCAATTCCAGTTGTACCTTGAAAATGTGTTTATTTGAAATACAGCAATGCCTAATTTAATAACCAATGCCTAGGTACACTGAGTGGAACTAATGCAGTCCCATACAAAATGCCATATATTATATAAATATTGTACATTTCATGAAGGTAGGACATGTTTTAGGGCTGTTGGTGTTGGATTGTATTAGTTTTAGCTTGGTGTACCTAATAAACTGCTTCACTTAGTTCCTTATGCAATACGTTACCCTTCATGTCCATTGTATAATACTTTGTGCATTGTCAGGCATTTGTTCTGCAGTTGAAAAACAAATGACATAAGATAAATTGTGAATAAAATTCACATATTTTTCATTTGGAGAAGTGATGAATGTCACTATCTGATCTGTGTCAGCACCAAAGTTGGGATCTGCCATTTTGTTTTATGGTTTGTATTAAGCATATATATAACAAAGCACTTTGTCAACTCCAAATACAAATGACTTCTGAGTCCTTTTTTCTATTGCTTTTTTCAAAATGTCAGTTTTTACTATGTATGACTGATCTGTGGAGAAAGGCATTTTCTTCTTCATCATTCCTGTGTATGCTGAGTGAATGTTATAGAAGTGACACTAAATCTGATTCTGATTGTGTTGCAAGTTGATTTAGCGCAGCATCACACAAGCCAAGAAGTTAAAACCTGAACAATACGAGCTCTTCACAGAAATATCAGTAGTGTACCATATGGTGGCATATGTACCAACCAGTAACTAACTAAAAGCTGAAGAGCAGGTTCACACTGAACACATGGGGAACATTATGCTGCCTGTACATTCTGCACACTAAACCTTTAAGGTTTCTACATTCTATTGGTCAGGTATTCAGTATCCTAAGCATCCACATTTAGATTTAAAGATGGAAAAATAATTACATTACCAGAGTTTAAATTGATAAAAAATAAGAGTCGGGTTCACAACTGCTGAGACAACCTATTTGAGAAAATAGGTTTAAGAATAGAGAGGATGACTGTGGTTTTTCCGAGCATGGGAAGTCTGAGTTTAAATCAGTTATAGCAACTCAAAACTAAACTGCAATGTGCCGGATTGGGGAGCGTATGAATGTTGTTTAACTGAAGTGAATATCAGGGACTGACCTAATCTCCAAGTCTCAGTGTCTCCGACTACACCCTGATCTGGACTCAGCTCCACCAAGAGAACAACCACAGCCAGCAGTGGTGCAGCCTGATGACCAGTCGGACACTCAGCTGCTACCGCTGCAGAGGGCGCAGGCAGCAGCTCCAGCCGTCCCTAACCTCTATCCAGACTCCGACCTTGTTGCAGCGGAGGATGTGGACAGGCTTCCAGCATACACCACTCCATATGTGGCAGCCCATATTCCACGGCAAAATGGAAAAAGGACAATTCATGGCCTAAATGCAACCTCGCAAGCACAGAGGGGGCGCTAGTCAGTTATTTTGCCACGCCCATTCCTTAAAACCATCTGAATGTCTGCAGGGGGGGGCTGTTGTTACACAAATGTAGTTTGAGGGAGGTTGAACCTCCAACACCGAAGTTATAGTAATTTCGTGTGTCACGGCGAGTTGATGAACTTTGACGCCACGCCACTATTATGGCGTTTGACGAAAAGTCACAGTAATGTTATGCCTACATTATCAATGTCTTGGTCACCATACACCTGGCCTACGTTTTTTGTGAAGATCGGTCAAAGGGAAATCTAGGGGCCGCGTTCCAGGTGGCGCTGTTGAGACATTTTGCCACGCCCATTTTCAAATTACTCCAGAATACGTACATTTTCACCACTTTCTAATTTTCAGCAAAGTTTCATAACCTTTTGAGCATGTTAAAGCTCTCAAAAAGCCAATTCATTTGGGTTAGAATAATAATGAATTCTCATATTGCTAGTATCTTTGTCTCTTTCTGCCCATTCCGTTGTCACTCTACTTGAAATGTTACACACCGTCTCGTTCTCCATTTACAAAGCAGAAGTTTTGTAGATTAGAAGTAGAATCCATTGTTTCACCTACATGTGCTGATCTATCCAAGGAGCGAGGGCCCTTTAATACTCCTCGCACCTTTAACTTTACATTGAAGTTCTTAAACCATCATCAGAAATACAACTTTTCATCACTGTGTTGGGATAGAGTCGTGATTGCCATTTTGTCTGTGATTCAAAGTTTGAAAATGGTCTGTTCGTGTTTGTTTACACCCTCCATGTCTTTTCCTCGTGTGTTTTTTTTTTTTATGTGCCTTTTACCGAATAGAATTTTCCTTAATCTTGTTGATAATTTGCAACAAGAATTTGATCAAGTGCCTTTCTGAAAAAGATCTAAAACTTATAAAATGTTATGTTTCCATGTAAATAAACAATGTATTTCATTGGGTCTTTTTGTGAAAGTAAATCAACGAAATAACCAGTGTCTGCCTGTGGAATTATAGGATTTAATCTGAATTTGTTTGTTCTCTAAAGCTAATGTCCGATTTTTCCTCTTCATATTTGCAGTCTGTTGTCCAACATCAGAGTTTAAAGATTAACACTGCATCAAATGATAACATGAAGTCAGCTTAGAATCATGTTGAAAACTAAAGAATGTTAAAAGTTAAATTTATTCAGTGTTGGGCCATGGTTTTGTGTGAAACCACACTTCGGCCTACATGTGCCATCAAAGCCTGAAGCAGCATGTCCCTCCAGGACTCCGTCTCCCAGGGGCCATTAAAAACCAGAGCAAGGAACTCAATGTCCCAGAGGGCATCAACTTCACACAGAGGGGTGGAAACCCCCCCCAGGGACACAGGTTTCAACTCCCATTGGTCACTCTGGACCCCATGACCTGTGAGGTCACCGGGCCAATATAAGCTAGGTTCTCCAGCTTCTTCTGTCTCTCTTTCTACACTCCCTCCAAGGAGAGAAGGCTGTCGAGCCAGTTCCTGCCTCTTCCTACAATCCTTCTACAGGAGGGAAGGCTGTGGAGCATCTTCTCCAGCTCACATCTTCTCTTCCCATCCAACTCTTCGAGAGGAGCACAAAGGTGCAGCTTCCAGCTCATCTCACCAAGGAAACCTCCTCGCCCTCCAAGCTCTACCAACGTCCTAGCGGCGACTCGATGTCCTGCTTGCAAACTTCAGCCAGCAACTGAACTGAACTCAACAGAAACCAGCAAGACGACACAAAACTGCGAACTGCACAGCAACTTCCTTTTTCCCCTTTCCACGGACTGGTAACACAACTGGGCTTAATAATTATACTAGGCTAAGCAAGACTGTTTATTAGATTCTGTGTGAGGTTTATAAGTTTGATTTGTGGTGTTGTGATATTTTGGGTACAAGTTATTGAGAAAGTAATGTTGGTCTGTTATGCTCTTCACAGTCTTTCGTTGCATCCAATCTAGTAACTTCCTCTAATTTGGCACACACACAGACACACGCATAACTCTTCATCTCATTATCTCTACAGGTCGTAAACATTCCAATAGGTGGGGGACGGGTGTTATCTCTTTGGCCAGTGACCATCTTGAAAGCACGCTGACTCACACAGACACACGCACATACCTATCTTTGTTTAGCAATTAGACCGTTAGTAATTTGTGTTTTTATACTTTATTATATTCATAATAAATGTTTTTCTTTCACAAATGTTTTTTCATTAATGTTGCATAAGTGAATTTCGCCAACCTCTACACTGTCAAAAACCCCCTATCCTTCAACTTAGCTAACTATCTATATGGTAATTGCATCCAGGTCTGATCAACCTGTGGTGGGCCTGCCTTAAAAGAGGATGTCTTGTGATTAAAAGGCCTAAACACCTGATGACGCTAAGGTGCACAACTGAAGTTATGTCCCTAACATCCGCTGGTGGCCCCTAACACCTGCTAACATCTAATGTTTTTTTTGTGGTAATTTGTGCAGAAGACCTTCAGACGTACAAGGGATATTCTACATCTTCTCCTATATATTAAATCATATAAACTCTTGTTGCTTTTTACATAAGTGAGATATAAAAAACATGTTGCAGTTGTAATATTTCCTTCTTCCTGCAGAAATTTAACTCCAAAATTGAATTAGTTGAGATCTCAAATTTCCTTCAAAATTAAGACAAACACAATCAAGTAACACTGTATCGATTTACGGTGATAGTCAGCAGCAACTGTGTCTTATTCTGAAAATATCTGACAGTTAGATGCTTACTATCGCTATTTGATCACCAGCCATAATGAGGTCACTCTACTCTGCCTTATACAGCTTGTTGGAGCTAAGTTCAGCTGAAGGTGCTGATGGCTGATGAATTAAAGGAAGAAACTAAACTTGCACCTGTGAAACAGTGAATTTTCAGCTTGTAAAACAGCAAAACTTTAGTCTCAGTGGAATAAATCCTGAGAGCAAATGATTCGATTTTGAATCTTTTAATAATTGTTTTAAATATGGGAGGGAACCGGAGCACCTGGAGAAAAGCCACAACAAGACTTAAGTCTGAGTGGAATAAATACTGAGAGCAAATAATTCCATTTTATACATTTTATTCATTTTTATAAATGTGGGGATAACAGGAGCACCTGGAGAAAACATATTTAAATTTGAAAGTGAAGCTATCGGAATAACATCATCCACCTTTTATCTCCGGAAGAAGGAAGAGAAGCCTGCTCTGAAAGAGGAGAAGACGCCAGGCTTTTTGCACAGGCGTCTTTTCAAAGAGGAGCTAATTGATATCTCAAGTTCTGGATCTCTTAAAAGAAAGGAAACCAATAGCATCTCTGGACAAGGCCACTTCTTACACAACTCCTTGAAAATGACCTCATCAAGGATTGTGTTGGTGTTGAAAGTTGAGTCAATGTCTTTGACCTCGGCCCATATTCTCTCCAGCAGATGATGACTTGTGTCTGTTAGGTCGACATCAGTCCGGGTCACCTTTGCCTTATTATAGATTCGTGTGATGAGCTGGTCCAAGAGAACACTGACATACATTTTACATCTGTCTGCTGCCAGCATCTTTGCAATCTTCTCCCTGGAGTTGCTGTCTGATGATGCTGAGTTCTCCTTTTCTTTGCTGACCTCTGATGATGTTGACTGCATCGATCTTTTCTCCTCAATGCTGCTGACCACTGCTGGTGTTGACTGCTTCGATCTTTTCTTCCCACTGCTGCTGACCTCTGATGATGTTGACTGCTTCGATCTTTTCTCCTCAATGCTGCTGACCACTGCTGGTGTTGACCGCTTCGATCTTTTCTTCCCACTGCTGCTGACCTCTGATGATGTTGACTGCTTCGATCCTTTCTCCTCAATTCTGTTGAACACTGCTGGTGTTGACTTCTTTGGTCTTTCATTCCCTCCGCTGCTGACCTCTGATGATGTTGACTGCTTCGATGTTTTCTCCTCAATGCTGCTGACCTCTGATGATGATGACTGCTTCGATCCTTTCTCCTCAATTCTGTTGAACACTGCTGGTGTTGACTTCTTTGGTCTTTCATTCCCTCCGCTGCTGACCTCTGATGATGTTGACTGCTTCGATGTTTTCTCCTCAATGCTGCTGACCTCTGATGATGATGACTGCTTGTTTGTTTCCAGTGAGTCGATGGCCATAAAAGCCTCTGACACCCTTTTTGTGTGGCAGTTAACTTGGTTGTTCAGCCACCAGCTTATCAAGGACAGAAAACAAAACACCCTGGTCTGAATGTCTGCATATATGCCCCTGTGTGCCTTAGGAACAGCCACCTTTTTCACTGGACCTGAACTAATGTCTGAATTCCTTCCAGGTGCGATGTGCGCATAGATGAGATCTGAAAGCTGTTTTGTGAATTCAAGAACCTTTTCAGATGGAGGCTTTTTCAGTGTTTGGAATGCAGAACTTTCATTTCCACCTCCCGGCTTCTCCTTCTCCAGAAGCACAGCGTCAATACTAGCCATCAATGACTGTATCGTCAGCCTCCTATTGACTTTGGTCTCCTCCTTGAATTTTTTCGCGACCCCTGTCAGTATTTGAAGCGTCCCTGCTGTGGCAAAAGTCTTTATGAAAAGACTATTGATCGTCCTCATTCCTTTACTGATTGAGAGGTTTGGCTGTGGAGATTCCTTTCCATTTTTGCTTTCCTTATTGATTGACTCAATAATTTCATCTAAAGCCATATCAATCTCTGGAGAAAACGATGAATTGAGAAAGAGGCTGTCATTGAACTCATTAAAGAAGTCTGTGATGTCAGTCAAACTATTGTTGATTGTTTCCTGGACAAGCATCTTCCCACTGTCCATACTGCTTGTTGTTGAACCTCCCTCTGAGGAACTACCTGACTTGGAGCTGACTCCTGAAGAGTGGGAGCTTGAAGAGGTCCTACACATCCGAATGGGATCATCTGAAGCGTCCTGTTCCTCTGAGGAAATGGCCCGACTTCGCCTGCGCGATTGACACTCGAGCAAGAGTTGGATTTTTGCATCTGCCTTTAACGTCTCGCAGGCATAACAGATCATCTTCTGGACTTTAGCGGGGTTAATGAGGCGGGTTGGTATAGGCTTCTCAGAGCTCACACAGGTGGAGCTTGCAGACAAGGTGGAGTTGACAGTCTTCGTCACCTCCTCTACAACCAAGTCTGTGAGCTTATCCAAACTCTTAGACTTTGTTGTGCCTGGTGAAAGACTGTCGTTGAGAGTGTCGCCCAGAATGGACCGAACTTCTTCCTCAGACAAGGGTGCATCGGGACATCGCTTTGCAATGGCATTTGAAACGGTCGTCATTAACTTCAGCAGAAGATCTGCCAACATAAATGTTGTAGCTTCATCCGGTTTGCATGACTTCAACAGCTCCCACTGCTCTGCAGTGATCTTCGTAAAAAAGGACTTGAAGTACGGGCGGACAGTCTCTACCTTTATATCCATTTGTTTCACTCTCTGAGTGATCTCCATTGCGACTGTTGTTTGTTTCAATGTGTGTTACGAATTGTTATTTTCGCTGTTCAAGATGTGTTTTCCAAATTCTCATGAAAAATCTCTTATCTTCTTTGTTCTACCAATTCGCTGGTTAGTGCAGACTGATTCTTCACTTCTTATTTTTCTGAGATAAAGAGCATCTTTAAAGAATAGAAAGGGAATTGAAGCAAAGGAGTTTAAAGGAATTGAAGCAAAGGGGGTTAAAGGAATTGAAGCAAAGGAGGTTTAAAAAATTCAAACAAAGGGGGTTAAAGGACTATGATGTGACTAATAGATCAAAGGAAACCATAAACTGTTTTGCCTGCTGCCGTCTGGCCGACGGTACCGCAGCATCCGGGCCCGCACCACCAGGCTCAGAGACAGTTTCATCCCCCAGGCCATAAGACTTTTAAACTCCTCCAATCTGCAATAACTCCACTAAACCAGCACCTTAGCATATTCGCACTATTGCACATAATTGCACTATTGTTTTTTTTCTTTAGGTGTATATATATATTTAGATATACTGTATATATTTTATTTTCTATTTTAAATTTTTGATATTCTATTTTCTATTATTTTATTCA
Source organism: Hippoglossus hippoglossus (assembly GCF_009819705.1). Taxonomy (NCBI): domain Eukaryota; kingdom Metazoa; phylum Chordata; class Actinopteri; order Pleuronectiformes; family Pleuronectidae; genus Hippoglossus; species Hippoglossus hippoglossus. Next base: position 32,640,592 of record NC_047153.1, on the reverse strand, counting down.
ATATTTTTTTGCTTGTAATATTCGGAGCATTGCTATAAGAGAGCCTGTGACCCAAGCATTTCATTGCCAGCGACTGCTTAATGTAATTGTTGTGCATTTGACAATAAACTCTTGAATCTTGAATCTTGAATCCACTTGGATCGACCTTGTATTGCAGTACCTCTAGGAACGGTGCACCAACTCAGTAGATGGCGGTAATCAGTCCAAAATACTCTGTTTAATCTATGACAATACCATGACACAAAGAAGTTTTTTTACAGTTATCTTCTGGGATCACATAATCAAAGTCCCTTTCCCAACATATTTTAAGGCCCTCCAACTTTGGAAATGTATATAAATATAATCATAGAATTTTGATGCTCCCTTATTTTTGTGCTCCATCTTAGGTGAGAGATCTTCAATTCCAGTTGTACCTTGAAAATGTGTTTATTTGAAATACAGCAATGCCTAATTTAATAACCAATGCCTAGGTACACTGAGTGGAACTAATGCAGTCCCATGCAAAATGCCATATATTATATAAATATTGTACATTTCATGAAGGTAGGACATGTTTTAGGGCTGTTGGTGTTGGATTGTATTAGTTTTAGCTTGGTGTACCTAATAAACTGCTTCACTTAGTTCCTTATGCAATACGTTACCCTTCATGTCCATTGTATAATACTTTGTGCATTGTCAGGCATTTGTTCTGCAGTTGAAAAACAAATGACATAAGATAAATTGTGAATAAAATTCACATATTTTTCATTTGGAGAAGTGATGAATGTCACTATCTGATCTGTGTCAGCACCAAAGTTGGGATCTGCCATTTTGTTTTATGGTTTGTATTAAGCATATATATAACAAAGCACTTTGTCAACTCCAAATACAAATGACTTCTGAGTCCTTTTTTCTATTGCTTTTTTCAAAATGTCAGTTTTTACTATGTATGACTGATCTGTGGAGAAAGGCATTTTCTTCTTCATCATTCCTGTGTATGCTGAGTGAATGTTATAGAAGTGACACTAAATCTGATTCTGATTGTGTTGCAAGTTGATTTAGCGCAGCATCACACAAGCCAAGAAGTTAAAACCTGAACAATACGAGCTCTTCACAGAAATATCAGTAGTGTACCATATGGTGGCATATGTACCAACCAGTAACTAACTAAAAGCTGAAGAGCAGGTTCACACTGAACACATGGGGAACATTATGCTGCCTGTACATTCTGCACACTAAACCTTTAAGGTTTCTACATTCTATTGGTCAGGTATTCAGTATCCTAAGCATCCACATTTAGATTTAAAGATGGAAAAATAATTACATTACCAGAGTTTAAATTGATAAAAAATAAGAGTCGGGTTCACAACTGCTGAGACAACCTATTTGAGAAAATAGGTTTAAGAATAGAGAGGATGACTGTGGTTTTTCCGAGCATGGGAAGTCTGAGTTTAAATCAGTTATAGCAACTCAAAACTAAACTGCAATGTGCCGGATTGGGGAGCGTATGAATGTTGTTTAACTGAAGTGAATATCAGGGACTGACCTAATCTCCAAGTCTCAGTGTCTCCGACTACACCCTGATCTGGACTCAGCTCCACCAAGAGAACAACCACAGCCAGCAGTGGTGCAGCCTGATGACCAGTCGGACACTCAGCTGCTACCGCTGCAGAGGGCGCAGGCAGCAGCTCCAGCCGTCCCTAACCTCTATCCAGACTCCGACCTTGTTGCAGCGGAGGATGTGGACAGGCTTCCAGCATACACCACTCCATATGTGGCAGCCCATATTCCACGGCAAAATGGAAAAAGGACAATTCATGGCCTAAATGCAACCTCGCAAGCACCGAGGGGGCGCTAGTCAGTTATTTTGCCACGCCCATTCCTTAAAACCATCTGAATGTCTGCAGGGGGGGGCTGTTGTTACACAAATGTAGTTTGAGGGAGGTTGAACCTCCAACACCGAAGTTATAGTAATTTCGTGTGTCACGGCGAGTTGATGAACTTTGACGCCACGCCACTATTATGGCGTTTGACGAAAAGACACAGTAATCTTATGCCTTAATTAACAAAGTCTTAAGACCCATTTGACACAGGTTTGACATGGCTGCAGGCAGTGGCTGAGGAAGAATACCTCCAAGTATAAGACTTGCCAAAAACAAGACATTTCCTGTTTCCACCAGGGGGCGCTGTGATTTGAAGTCATAATTTCTGTGTAGATGTCATCAGGCCGGGACTCTTGTCTTACATGTCTAGTTTGGATTCGATTGGACCATGTATGTCCGAGATACAGAACCTCGTGTTTTGATGGCGTGTAATCAAAATTTGAGGCCACGCCACGGTCACACCATGTGACGAAAAATCGATCTTTGAGGTAGTTTTTATCTCCATCTTGTTGTGATGACACGCATCTCCATATGAAGTTGATCTGATGAAAGCCCTGGGACAAGTACATCAAAGTAAAAATGTGGAAAATGGCCAATATGGCCACTAAAGTCAAAATGGCGGGCTTCCTGTTGCTTTTTTCCAATTGCACCTCCGACCTTTTTTGTTTGTCTGGTCATGATACACCTGGGCTACGATTTTTGTGAAGATCGGTGAAAGCTAACTGAGGGGCTTTTCCTTAGATGGCGCTGTTGAGCCATTTTTCCACGCCCATTTCAAATTACTCCAGAATACAATTACTTTTTGGGGTTTTGAATTCCCTGCAAACTTTGGTAACGATTTGAGCATGTCTAGGCCCTGAAAAAGCCCCAAAAGGGAAATACAAATCCTTCGAAATAAAATAGGGCCTCCCACCGGAGGTGCTCGGGCCCTAATAATAAAAATCCTTACAATTTCAATAGGGCCTCCCACCATAGGTGCTCGGGCCCTAATAATAATAATAATAATAATAATAATAATCTTTTCAATTTGAATAGGGCCTCTCACCTTCGGTGCTCGGGCCCTAATAATTATAAAAATCCTTTCAATTTCAATAGGGCCTCTCACCTTCGGTGCTCGGGCCCTAATAATCCTTTCAATTTCAATAGGGCCTCTCACCTTCGGTGCTCGGGCCCTAATAATAGTATGTTTATAGTTGTATAAGAGATCATGATAGTGTATTAGCTGAGTAAAAATGACATAATCACAAACTAACTATTATCACAATTACAAATACGATATTATTATAATATAAATAATAGTCTTTCATATTTGTAATATGAAATTAAATACAAGACAATACACGTGACACACTGCTCCATTTGAAATGAAATGAAATGGTAAATGGTCTGCATTCATTGAGATCTTTTCTAGTCTTTTAGTCTTGTTTCGAGCCCTTTTACAGCTTACAAACAAAAGCGTTTTTTCACTGAAAATTCAAACCTTGAGCCATTTACCTGGCCTCCACATCAACTGCAGAGTTTGAAGTTGGACCCATAAAATTTCGACCAATCAGAGACAGGACAGTGACACAGCCCGAGCAGGGGGATGTATGGTGGGGATGCCACCCACCAGGGTGATGAACTCCTGCCTGGTTGTGAAATGGACAACAGGTCTCACACATACCCCTCACATTCTGCTTTGAGCTTAGAGTGCTAGAACTGTGGCCCTGTAACCAGGGTTAGCGCAGATGGGGAAATCTTTTCCTCGGTTGTTTTATAAATATTGAATTATTTTTTAACTGTCCCTAAATATGAACTATAATTTTTATAAAGATCCATAAATGATTCCTGTGCCCCATTTGCATTGTTGAAGTAAGCGATACAGATCCTGGATCCGGTGTCAAATAGTTGTAATTCACTGAATTCAGATTGCAACATTTTTTAAATTCAACATCATTTCACTCTGCCACAAAATCATGTGGAGGAAGTATAGTATGTAATATTAGTATAATACAGTATGCAATGATACCCTGAGAGCATATTTTAATCAGAACTATCACACTGTTGCATTCAAGAGTGAATTTAAACCCTATTTGGCCTATTAATACATATTGAAAATAAGCAGATAAAGATGACATCAAGTGAAACAAGGTTTTTACTTAAAGGCAACATACAACATACAGGATTTAACAACACAGTTTACATACAGTATATGCTCCATTTAACAATTAATATTTAATCAATCTTTTTATTTATCTATTTACTAATTCCAGACACGTATGATCTGAGCATATTGTTCTTACGCGTTCAGCGAACCAATCAGGCTGCCTCGTTGATTTGCATAATTTCCCATCATGCAACACAAAGGTGATATAAGGTCGATCAAGGGGATCAGAGCTGGTGCTAAAGAGAGTTTGTGGGTCAGGTGTGTGACTGCTTGTGTATAACTTCAACATGAAGTCCAAATGGCACAGTCTCTGAGTTGACACCATTACTAAGAACTGCATCGACTCAGAGACCTATATAAAGTGCTCTCTAATGATCATATTACTGGGTATCCAAGCGATTCGCACTTACGAAGGAAGGTTGAGTGCAAATTCACCAAGTGGGAGCAAGGTGTTCCCTTCTTTTCAGTTTTGTTGCAACTTTATATGCAGCAAAGTCAAATATTTCTATCAAGAATGTGACATGTTTTATTAAGCATATATGATAATGGTAATTATAATAAATTAGGTCAAAGAGACCATCACATGGACAGATGTGACAAAGAAGAGCGCTTCCTGCCTCCTGTGAAAGCAGCTGTGCAATGTTGTCAGGCCCCCGGAATTGCCAGCATGCTTTCTCTCTGCAAATGCTCTATTTGGAGAGTGTCCTGACAGTCCTGACAATGGGAATAAGTTCCTAAGCAGCAGCATCCTTAGTGACATCTAGTGGTGAAGTTACATGTTGCAGCTGAATACCCCTCCTCTCACCCTCCCCTTCCAAACATGAAAGAGAACCTGTGGTAGCCTTCAGTTGTCATTAAAACTCAAAAGGTGTTTAGTTTGTCCAGTTTGGGCTACTGTAAAACACATGGCGGCCTCCATGGAGAGGACCCCCTCAGATGAAATGTAAAGTCTTTAAATAAAAAGGGCCCATTCTACGGTAAAGAAAACAACAACTGATACCATTTAGATGAAACGCTTGTGAAAACATAATTTGGATTATTTTGTATTCATTTTCTGCGAATAGATCCCTTTCACCTAAATCTCACACACTGGACGTTTAAGGGTTTCCTCTTTAGAAAGTGAAAATATCTTTTCACAGAGTTAATGATAATGTTGGAAAACACTTGAAATGGTGAAATTAAGCAAAATTTGCAACAATGGTTAATATGTTGAGTTTCTTAATCACTGAGTCAGTCATAATGTTGGAAGACACTTGAAATGGTGAAATAAGGCTCCATTTCAAACAATGGTTAAGATGTTGAATTTCTCAATCACAGAGCTGCTCAGAATGCAGGAAAATGCTTGAAATGGGGAAACAAGTCAAGGTTCATATAATTTACTGGAGAAACATTGAGAAAGTTAAAGGGAAAGTCAGCTACTTTTTTATTATGGCACTCACAACTTGCTCCTATTACATGTTATAAAGAAATAAATTAAGAGGTGACGAAGAATTTTCACTCTTGTTCATGTTGACCCTCTCTATCTGTATGTTAAGTTTCATTTTACTAGAGAAATTTAAAGAAAATTAAAGGGAAAGTCAGGTACTATTTTATTATGGCACTCGCTCCATAATAACTTGCTCCTATTAAATAGTATTTAATTTAAATCCTTAAGAGATGACGAAGAATTTTACTCTTGTTCAGGATGACAAACACTATGTCAAGTTTCAAATAATTTACTGTGGAAACTTTGAGAAAATTAAAGGGATACTCAGCTACTTCGACTTGAAAGGAGGTCATTTACACTGTGTTTTAAGCCCAAAAGTCCACCAGTAGTGGCTAAGCTAGCAGACACTTAGCATTTCCGACGGTCCCTAAATGCACATCGTCTGAAGATATCAGCAGACATTTAGGCTTAAAACGTCCTCGTTTCATATCGAATATGAATGTCTGGGCTTGCGGACACTTGAATGACACCACACGAACAGTATGGAGGCATGTTATGGTTTTTCTGTTAACTTCAATTGTATTGAATTCTGCTCTTACAAAGTTTACCCCTGAGATACGATGATGATTTAAAAAATTTATGTTCACGTTCATCATATGTAAACTGATTCTTTCAGTTCATCGTTCAAAAAAAATATGAACGGTGTTAATACACAACACTGCTTCTCTCGAGTGGTGAGATGATAGGCATGGCGTGATTGGACCACCAAGGTGCAAGTGCATTGGCAGAAATTGAATATAAAATAATGCTAGTGATGTTTTCACTAGTGTTGTTTTATCTAAATTGTACTAATTGTTGTTTTCTTTACCCTTGAAAGGGACCTTTATATCTGGAGCGGGTCCTCTCTACAGAGGCTGCCATGTTTTTTTACAGTAGCCCAGACTGGACAAACTAAACACCTTATGAGTTTTTATGACAACTGAAGGCTACCACAGGTTCTCTTTCATGTTTGGAAGGGGAGTTTGAGGTGAAGGATATTCAGCTGCAACATGCAATTTCACCAGTAGATGTCACCAACTCCTACACACCGAACCTGGGAAGCGGAAGGTCGACGGTTCGAACCCAGCCTTCCCCATCTTGTTGTACATATGAAGTTTGAGGCGGATTGGACAATAAACATAGATGTTATAAACGCTATCTGTTTTCTGGCGAATTATCGAAATTATCGAAAACTCACCGAAAGTATAGCTTTAATCGGAAAGTCCCTAACATGACATTCAAAATGTGAAGTTGATTTTGTAGCATGTGTGAAAACACCAAAAATCATGCCAAATTTGCACGTTCAAGCCAAAATTGCTATCTTCCTGTTGGGTGTTGCTAAGAGTGGCAACTCTTAGCCCCTTTTGTGTGTCTTGGCATGATATACAAGTGTGCTAAATTTCATTACTTCGGCGAAAGTAAATTAATAGGAAGACCCTCGTTATAATGACTTACTAATTATTATACATTTGTCCACAAGGGGGCATAAAAAGCATGGTTTGGAACAAAATTATTAAAACAGATATTTAAATTGTTGGCACCATTTCAATCAGAACCTGGGCATAGCTTTAGAATTAACAGAGACAGGAATTATGAAAAGATTTTTGTTGACATCCAAATCTTCAATATGGCAATCTCCAAATTGTACAATGACATTATGCAGCATTCTCAGAGAATACAGTATGTATTAAAGAGAAATGGGAGAAGGAGAGAAACTTGTCAAATACAATGGATCTCAACTAGTTCAAATACATGGCGAGAATTTGGTTGGTTGGTCTTTTCATAACACCCATGCAAAAATGCCATTGGGGGCTGATTTTAGATGTTGGAGACTATGTGGGATAAATGAGGCCAACCATATTTTCTTGAGTTGCCAGATTATTGTTCCTTATTGGCAGGAAATCTATAGACATATTAATAATGTATTTAGAATTGACATTCCTTTCAGATGTGATAATGTATACATTGTGACATCCCATTTGAGGGACGTAATACCAGTGATAAAAAAATACTTCTGGCTGTAAGCAAAAAGGCCATCACTGGGAAGTGGCTAAATTCAGAGCCCCCCACTATTGATTAATGGATAGAAATAACATATGAAATATATATCATGGAAAAGCTTTCATTCTCCCTCAAAGTCCAAACAGAAAGATTTGTGGACTGAATACATTAAACTCATTAGGTCAGACTTTGTTTAATGTAACAAAATAAATGATTAAAACCCCTCTGTTTAACTTAAGGTGAAAGCTTCCCATGTTCATTTGTGAATATTAAAGTTAATGTTATAAAAGAAAAACTTTGGAGGAGCCAAACTGTAATGCAAATTTTACAAAAGTTTTTTTCAAATGGACACTATGCTATGTGAAAGTGTTTGCAGCGATATTAAGACTGTAAAATGACAAATGTGAATTTAATGCTTTTCCAAACTAAAATTTTTATTCAAAATAACAATAATAATAATAATTCATCTTTTTATTTCACTTTTCGAGCAGACTAGTCAGCTAGAGCAGATTTGGTTACATCTGTGGAAGGTTCAGACATCAGTCGATCTCCTACGTTTCAATTCTCTGAAATAAAACAAAAAGACATGCGCAAAATACAGTTCAATAAAATGGTGTGGTTCTAATCTTCTATCACCCCATTCAGTCTTTGTTCACAGTGCATTCGCTATGATATCTGTAAGCTGCTGGTTACTTCGAACAGCTATATGAGATGTTCTGACCATGTTTTCACAGCTTTAGCTTCATTATGACTTTTGTGGTACTATTCACTTACCGGATTTCCTCCTTTAGCCGAGCCAGTTTGTCATGTAGACGATCATTTTTTACCTGCATGGGACTGTTGGGGACAAACCAGGCTGCAACAAACTTACAAACCACCACAACATGCTGCAAAAAAACACAGGACGATTAAACTGGCTTCACTGATTAAGATGAACAACTTTGCCTCACCCACATCTGGAGTACAAACCTCGAACAGGATGACAAAGGCAAAACGCACTGCCAAGACTAACCAGAACTGAGAAGTCAGTGTGTAGTCCTCATCACTTCTGTAGTCTCTATAGCTGCACACATGAGACAGTTTGTCCTGTTAATCACATTTGTGATTTCCTCCTCTGTATGTTTGATCAGAGCAGAGTAAGAGTAAGGTCATTTTACCTGCACTGTGTAACATTAAAGCCAATATCTGTCCTCATCTGAGTATCAACAAAGTCCTTTCGAACTGCAAAGTGACTGAGAAAGGCCGTGGACAGAGTGTCATTAATGTAGCCCTGCATGCAGCTGTAACAAGAAAACAAAACAAAAGTCACAACACAGAAACAACTCTGCAGATGTGTGATCAGGTGTTAAGCTGAAACATAACTAACTGTGTGTGAGAGCTTCCATTAGCACATGGGCCATAGTGGTAATGATAGACAAGGCGTGGAATAAAGTCTGATGTCACTCCAATGACAAGGCCATTAGCAATCACCGCCAACACACCGATGGCCTCCAACACCTTCGTCCAAACACCTGCAGACAGAGGAAAGTACTGTAAAACAAATAAACCTGTAAGAAGACAGTACTGTTACAGGCATACAGTGCTCTGATTATTGATTATGTTTCATGAAGCTGAGGTAGGCAAAGCAAACATTAAGTCATGACATACTTCAACTGTCATTGAAAAGTCATGGAAAAAGGATCCTACGGTAAAAACAAAATAACTATTTTCACACAGGTTCGGGGACCTCTGACAGTCAAACTTAAATGATGACAATAGTTCAAGAGTTCTGTGCATATAAATGAAATGGACAGAAGATAGAAGAACAGAGGATTAATATTGACTTGTGTCTGTGTTCCTTCTCTTTATAATCATGACTCAGGAATATTGGACATTTGTTTCTAGTTCATAGTAACTTTGCTGTTGTGAACATTACTGTTGCTCCTCAACAAACAGTATTTAGCAAAGGTCAGATAGTCCAAATCAGGTTTTATGAATAGAATATTATGTAATGCAACATCCTGCAATAACATAACATACATATTATATAATGATTGATGTGTTTCTCCACATCATACATTCTAATTATTGTTTACATTTTTGGTTTAGCCTGTCACTTTTCTTCTGGTGTGACTGAAACAAAGTACTTTGTTCTAATCCTTGATTATCCTTCACAATTATTTACTACCTCTCAAAAATCAGGTACACTGGCATTCTCAGACAACATCAGTCAATATCTGAACACATATATATGATAAAATATTTCAGTTTAGGAAAATAGGTGAATGACAAATACATTGTAAGGCCATTTAAATGGTAAACAGACTTTTGACAGCCAATGTTATTATTGAAATGATTCAGTGATGTATAATATTGAATCAGTCTGCTCCACAAATAGCCTTCTCACCAATATAAACAGATACCCAGCTCACCAATGTCATTGGTCTTCCTGGGAACCAGCCGGCGTTCAAGGCGTACCATCTTGATGGCGTCTAGTCGGATCTCGAAGATGTTGTTGATTAGAGCCAGGAGCGGGGCCAGGGGAAACGCAGCCACAAATATGGTGGTGAAACTGAATTGGAGAGCTGTAGTGCAGAGAAATTTGGGTTTTAAGTCAAAAGATGAATATAACACAAGAAGATGACTAGGTAGCACTTTATAATAACTACACAGTATGAAGCATTAGTAACTAGTGAATTCATAATGTATAAAGTACTGTTCCTACATTAGTAGACATGAGTAAGTAATTCATAAACACTACAGTACATTTTTATTCTTGATTAATAAGTTCATCTAAAATAAGATAAAATAATTAAATTTTCATACTTTGTAGATGATTTACTAACCTTTTCTAAATCAAATATTATATAAAATACAAATCAGTTATTTAGGAGTTGTAAATAGTTAATAAGATCATTTAGAAAGGGAAAATACATGGAGCATTTATACATGGAGTTGGATATGTGTGACGTTCTCTATATTGCTCTGCTGCTATCAAGTTTAACAGGAATTTAACAATAAACACAAGTGAATTATTTACACTGTTACATATGCACCAATGGTTAGTGAGTTAATTAAATCAAATCATAATATACATTATCTCAAGGCACTTTACATGGAAGGTCAACCAAATGAGATTGAAAGGCCAGCAGTACCTGGTGACTCAAAAAAGTCCCCGTTTCTTCTCAAGTGAAAAAGGAAACAAACACAATACAAAGTGATACAGAACCTATTTATTGCAAAATGCAATATTTGAGACAGAAAATTACATACACTCAACACATGATCCGCCAAAGTAATATAGAATATACAATTATTTATTGCAATGAAACTCCAGAAAACAGCCTCACACAGAAAACACAACTGTACCACTGTACAGTAAAATTGAAATAAATCTCTGCAATCTTTATAAAAAAGATATAAAAGAAAAAATCTTAATTACAAAAATCTTTATCAAGATCTTTATAACATATACTTATAACATATACTTTCAACAAGTAAACAGTTACATTTACAATACATTTGAAACATTTGAAACCGTTTCAGTGCTGATCTATGCCAGGACTTGGTAATTACAATGATTTAACGGCAGCAAATTTACTAGATCCTAGGTCAGCCTACTCTCCTACCCCAGCATGACAGCTCTATTTTTTTAGGGGCAGCAGCTTTCCAGACGCCTTATAGGCAGTGATTCTTTCCTCTATTTCTCGGTTCTCCTGAGCTGCCGTGGTGCGCTGTGTGGCCAACACACTGAGTTTCATCTGACTTATACTAGCCAGGTGCAGCAACGAACAGCTCCGCGATTGGAGAATTGCCGACCACGGTGTTCCAGTCCACCCCGACATGCTTGAAAGCAGCAGACACATTTTTTTGTACCAGGACACCACCTGTTCTGGTTATTGGGCTGCAATGTTATCCACTGTCTTTTTTATATTATACTTGCACACATACTCTTTACACAACCATACACTACAGTAAAAGTAGGCTTATAAGTCAAGCACTTCAATCAATGTAACCTCTAAGAGACCTAAATGTAGATGTAAGAGCCATTTTGTTATTGTTTTGTTTTGTTAAACCTCTCACCACCAGAGGGGAGTAGTGCTGCTGTCAATGAGGCAAGAGGTTGATATAATCAGGGGGGTTACTTGACACAGGTGTTCCTGGTAAGAAGCAAACAGTTTTCGACCGTCTGGTAATGGCTGTGAAATGAATGTTTGATTTGTTTTGTCTATATTTTGGGGGAAATAGACTTATCAAAGAGAAAGCGGTTCTGCTCTTTTTATCGTGGAAACCCTGCCGATTGTAACATTTACATACTTGTACAAACAACAATCATTGTCATCAATGTCACATCATGTAGGACCAGCCAGGAGAGGAACAATTATAGCTTAGAGCAAAGTTAGGTAGGAGGAAAAACAAGTGAATGCAAAGGGACTAAAGTAGCATTTTCTCCTCTCTGATGTGTCTTTGGATCCATTTTCTTTGACTCCTTCCCATACTTTTTCCCTTTCCCCTTCTTCTTCTTCTTCTTCTTCTTCTTCTTCTTCTTCTTCTATTATGAGGATGTGTTAGAGGAGGAGTCAGACATATAATCAAGACAAGATTTCAATGAGCTGTCACAAGACAAATCTGATGACAAGGGAATTGCCTGGTTGGAACTGCCTGTATTCTTCTTAAGAGCTGTCAAAACAGATATACAGTACTACAAACATAAGGCACACAGCACATGGCACAAAGCAAAACATGTTTGCATGCATACCCTACTAGCATGCAAAGCTAAACTCATAAACTCATCATCTGCCCCCTGCCCAACACATACACACACACTCATGCACACAAGCCCCCAACCCTAACCCCACTCCCAACACAACATATACACACACACACACACCCACACGCACACATCCACCTCTTACTGATTAGTTCTTGAGTTTTTTAATGTCTCTAATGTATTAAATTATTCTCATCAAGTGAATCCTTCCTCCCACCCATGCTTCCATGCTATGATTCCATGCTTCAGACGTTTCACTAACCCTCTTTCTTTGAGTAATGTAAAGTGAGATGGCTCTGAGATGAAGAATTTCATTCCTGAATGATCTTGCATTATTTCAGTATATGACAATAAACTAGAAACTAACTATTCTAATAAGAACCAACTGTACTATAATTTGACTACACACTGTGACTTACCTGATGCCAACTGCTCTTTCAAGTTATCTTTTTCTTCGGTCAGCTCATCATTCTCCTTTTGCCACTCTGCCCTCAGCTTCCACATCTCCAACTCATGGGATCTCATTTTGTCTGCCAGCTGTGCATGGACACACCTAATAGAAGTAAAATGTGTTGTTTACTTTTTTGTGCCGCGACACAAGCGCAACGGCGCCATGCATTTCCAATAAAGGTGTTTGGATCAGAGTAGCTTTGCTATCTAACATCCCCCCGCTCACGAAGCATACATCGGCTAGAAAAGGAGAGCCATTTTCACAACTTTGTCTTTGTCATAATACCGATAATTCACAGGTATATTGGGGTATTAAACAATAGACAATATATTTTGTTTCCTATGAAATCCCAAGACATTAAGTAACATTACATAGTAGTACGTTCGCTCTACTACTGAGGTGACATGTTTGCCTGCGCCTGTCCCAGGGCAGTAATTGTACCAGCAAACAAAACAAAACAAAACAAAAAACATACTCACCCCTAGTGCCACTGACGGGCCTCTCTGCCAATGTTTCCATCTGAATGTTGGCATTCTTTTTACCCTGGGTCCAGATGCCTTTTCCGTTGAAGTTTTCCATTTCAATCAATCAATCAATCAAATTTTATTTGTATAGCCCATATTCACAAATCACAATTTGTCTCATAGGGCTTTAACAAGGTGTGACATCCTCTGCCCTTAACTCTCAACAAGAGTAAAGAAAAACGACTTACTTTCACACTGCTGATTCTAAGTAAACGTTCCTTAGCTTGTCCCATGTTGACGACGCAATGAAAGCGGGAATGTTATTTATTTTGCGGATAAGATCATAACTTTGCTGGATGTCTTATTTAAACCAAATCGAAGCAAATGTATCACAAACAATGGGCAGATTCACAAGGCTAAAGAAGCTGAAAACAGTAGGCCTGTCTTATGTTACTATTCTTTTTAAATAGGATCTGTAGGAACAAGAAGTGCATAGGGGCAAGGGCAAAACAAATCTCTGTCAGGCACAAGTCGATCTTCAGTCATTCAAAGGTCTCCTTCAGTAGCCTAATAGCCTTTAATAGCTGAATACATACCATTGGTTCACTACATAGGTATACTTTCCCCCCCAATTTGCATAAACCACATATATGCATGCATAGAATTGTTGAATTTTTTTAGCATTGAAATAAAAAAATGTTTTGCGCTTATGAAAGATTTACATGATGGATGACAGCACTGCAGCCAGTTCAGCAACTCTATCTAGAATGGCAAAAAAAATTAGGGACATCTGTGTGACAGCAGTTGAGAGGATGAACGAGTTCTGATCTCACTGCGTGTGTCGCTCTGAGCGAGTGAGAGGGGGCGGGTATGGGTACATGGACGCGGTCCTTCTGCGCATGTGTTACGGGTCCCAGGATTGGTACCACAGCAACAAAGTATGTCTGTAAAATACAGCATGAATGCAGCAGCAATAAAGACACGGAGCATTCAGTTCATCATCCAGACTGCATCTGGCATGTGGGCGGAAGTTTCCCCCAAAGAGACAGTACGGGGTGCAACTGCTCCCGTGCCAACCGTTCCACCTGAGTGCTGCTGTCATTTACTGATCTCTCCATAATGCATATGAAACATTCACCCACGTGACTATCACGTATATTACAGTTGCAAAAATTACTATTAAAGTAATTAAATCAAATATTTTGGGGCATACCACACACTCCCCCACAAACAAAAAGTGGCTCCCGACACTTGCTATTAGTAACACAATTTTCAATAACTCACAATAACATTCGAAACATCAAATACAAAGCTTATAATTACTCAAAATCTGAAGGCACATTAGTAATGATAAACATATGTAAATGTACAGTGTCTATCAATCATTCAATAACAGTGGATAGGATAGATGATTGGCAAGTATGTAGGATGAATGATAGGTGTGGAATGAAATGGTTGTAAGTAAGACTGTGGATACTGGTGAGTGTAAACTTTGGGCTGAGTCCCTATTGCATTCACAGTGACACGTAGCTGGTAAGTTGGTTGACCCAGGGAGGTGTAAGTGAACATCTGGCCAGGGCGTCTGTCTCTAGTAGACCTCCTCAATGTAGGCTGAGTCCCTTGGACCTCTATGTTTGAGTCATAAGCCTGAGACTGCTCCTGCTCATTGTAAGGCTGGTGTTCCTCAGTGCACGGCACTCTGTCATCTTGTCCTTGTGCTTCCTCAACGACACTTCCCCTTTCAGATGCAGGCTCATCGAGAACAGGTTCCTCCAGGTAAGCTCCGATCTGCTCAGGGTGGTTTTGGGTCTCACAGCTGACTCTTTGGTGCGGTATGTCATTTCTAACTCTTAATACTTCCCTTGGCATCCGTAGCCAATACCGTGGTCTTTCCTCTTCGTCATCTGAGTCTGTTGTGTCATGGTTCTGCGTCTTTTCACTTGTTCTCAAGGGTTTTGAGGTTCCCTTTCTCCTTTGTGACTTTGCAGGTGCGACAGAGGTTGGTTGCTCTACAGGTAAGTCATTTACTTGAAGCAACAAGTTTCGGTGGAGAGTGCGGATGGGCCGGCCCCCTGTCTCAGGACTCACTTTATAGACTGGGTTATCACCAAGCTGTTCTGTGACGATGTAGATTGTCTTTTCCCAATAGGACTTCAGTTTGCATGGACCTCCTCTTTGGGAAACATTGCGAACAAGGACCCGGTCACCTGGCTGAAGAGTCACACCTCTGTTCCTTCTATCATAATAATGTTTGCCTTTAGCACTTGACTGCTGGCTGTTTGTGCTCGCTATCCTGTATGCCTCGACCATTTTCTCTGCCCATTTTTCTGCGTACCCTGTTGGTGTTTTTGTTTCTTCCTCTGCCACCAACCCGAAGAGAAGGTCAACGGGAAGATGTGGATGGTGACCATATAACAGAAAATATGGCGAGTAGCCTGTCGACTCGTGCTTGGTACAATTATATGCATGAATGACATGTGGCAGGTGATCCTTCCAGCTCTCTTTCTCTTTCTCACCTAGGGTTCTAAGCATTTGCAACAGAGTTCTATTGAACCTCTCTGCAGGGTTGCCTTGTGGATGATAAGGGGAGGTCCTGGAATGGTTCACACCGGACAATTGTCTGAGAGCTCTGAACAGTTCATTTTCAAACTCCCGGCCCTGATCATGGTGCAGTTTAGAAGGGTATCCAAACCGAGGGACGAAGTCATTAAAAATCTTGTCAGCAGCAGTTTTGCCGGCCTTGTTTCTGGTGGGGTATGCTTGGGCAAACCTAGTAAAGTGATCAACTACCACCAGGATATACTCGTATCCACCCCGGCTGGTCTCAAGGTGAAGAAAGTCTATACAGACGAGCTCAAGAGGCGAGTTGGATGTTACACTTCCCATAGGTGCTCTGTCATTTAAAGCTGGCTTTTTCCGCTTTATACTCTGACACTTCCTGGTGATGTACTCTTCAATGTCCTTACTCATAAAAGGCCAATAAAAATGCTCTCTTGCAAGACTAAGTACTCTCTCGACACCAACATGTCCCATGTTGTCGTGCAAGTGCCTGAGGGCTGTCTGTCTATAGGTGGCTGGCAAGACTAGCTGTTTGCGACCAAGTCTTTTCCTGTATAGGAGGCCATTCTCTATATACAGCCTGCTCCACTCTCTTGAGAGTTTTCTTGTGTGTTTGTCCAAAGACCTGCGTCTGTCGTCAGTCAGTTCTGTGTCATTCTCTTTTAACTCATACATTTTCCCAAGGACAGGAACTTTTCGCTGCTCGTCTACCAGTTCATTATGGTCAATTACAGGGAAAGGTTCTGTGTGTGTCTGTTGTTGAGAGGTGATGTTAAGGCTGGCTACCCATGCTACTTCCCCCTGCTGGGCTGTTCTAGCACCCTCGCAGGTGGCGCACACTGCCTCCTCTGACAATCCCTCTGAACACTGACTCATGTAGGCATTGATATCATGGGGACAACGAGAAAGGGTATCTGCATCAATATTCAGTTTACCTGGCTTGTATCTTATTTCAAAGTGAAAGTCTGAAAGCTGACCAACCCAGCGATGTCCTACTGCATTAAGCTTAGCCGTGCTCATTACGTAAGTCAAGGGATTGTTATCGGTGAAGATAGTGAAGTGAGGGGCATAAAACAGGTAGTCCCTAAATTTATCACAAACTGCCCACTTTAAGGCTAAGAACTCAAGCTTACCACTGTGGAGATGGTAACTCTGCTCTGCTGGTGTCAACGTGCGAGACCCATAACCAATCACCCTCATCTTCCCGTCCTGGTTCTGGTAGAGGATTGCTCCCAGACCTTGTTGAGAGGCATCGGTGTGAAGTATAAAGGGTTGGTTGAAGTCTGGGTACCCTAGCACTGGTGGGTTTGTTAGAATGTTTATGAGGTGCTCAAGAATCTGCTGGTGTTGATTATTCCATTCCACTGGGGTACGTGAAAGCAGTTGAGGGCCCTTTGTTTTCCCCCTGACAGGCTTGGGTTGTGGCGAATTGGGCTTTACCTGGAGCAGCTCATATAGTGGTCTTGCTATACGTGAGAAGTCTTGTACGTATGCTCGGTAATAGCTAAGGAAACCTAGCAGCCTCCGAACATCTCCTACTGTCCGTGGAGTTTTCTCCTTCAATGCTTGAACTGCCTCAACATCTTTTGGATCCACTCTCACTCCATTTGCAGACACCAGCCTACCAACGTACCTGACCTTGTTGCGGAATAACTCACACTTTTCTGGCCTCAACTTAACCCCGTGGCACTGTAGGGCTTGGAGTACACGGCGCAGCACCTCAACATGCTCTTCAATTGACCTCGAGAAGCAGAGGACATCATCGTGATAAGGGATGCAACACTCATCCCTCAGCGTCTCAAGCATTTCCTCCATGCTTCTTTGGAAGGCTGCTGGTGCATTTGACAACCCGAACGGTATTCTGACCCATTCGTATAAACCCCAAGGGGTCCTGAAGGCAGTGAGATGTCTCGAACCTTCGGCCATAAAGCCTTGGTGGTAGGCTTTGCCCTGGTCTAAGATGGAAAACCAGCTATAGCCCCCAAGCGAGTCAATCAAGTCCTGAATACGGGGAAGGGGATGTCTGTCTGGCACAGTCTTTTTGTTAAGCAGTCGGTAGTCAATACAAAGGCGCAATGATCCATCTTTTTTCCTGACACAAACAATAGGGGCGGCATATGGCGACTTAGACTTTACAATCCATCCTTTCATTAACAACTCCTGGATGTATTCTTTTACTTCCTTTTAAAGTGGCTTAGGAATGGAAGTATAAGCTTTCTGGAAGGGAATGTCATCGCTGAGCCGGACTGACATCTGGAGAGAGGGGATGCATCCAATATCACTGCTGTCTTGGGCAAATGCTGCTGCCTCCTCATGTAGCATCTCCTCAACTAGATGTTGTTGCTCTAGAGTAAGATGACTGAGGTCAACGGGTGGTAGCCACGGCTCATTTGTGGGAACCCTGGGAGCGGTGACTTTATGGACGTCAGCCCTTACTGTTGTAACCTGTGGTGTCATTGTCTCACCCATCTCTATAACTTTCGTTACATGTTCGATGGAGCCCAACAGAGTTCTCTTTGGGAGGGTGATTTCATGCTTAGTGTGATTGGAGATGGGCACATGAACAAGAGGCCACCTGTTCTTACTGATCTCTAAGAGGCCTTCCCCCACACTCAGCTGTTCTAAGCTAGTACTTTCTTCTGGGGATTCATATAGGACAACAGAGTCAGAGGCGTTGAAGCTAGGTGGTACTCTGCACCGTACACGTAATGTTTTTCCAGCTGGGATAGTCACATCTTCCCTGCCTACTCTGATTGTTGCCAAACTGTGGTCTGGTGTCTTTTGGGCCTGAATGAAATTAACCATCGCTTCGGCTTGTTCTTCTTCCACTCCAAGGGCTCTTCGAAGGAGACCTATAATAGTGGCGTGTGCATCAGTCGAAGACTCTTGTCCATTTATTATTTCCTGGAGAACATTAGCTCCTAATAAAGGCTGGGGGAGACTGAGCTGGCTGACCAGGAAGGGGACCTGAATTGCAAGGTTTGGATTGTCGTTTCCAGTGAGGTTGACTGTAAGCTCCACCCATCCGTCATATGGAATTGACTGTCCATTGGCAGCATATACATTAAGGCTTTCCCCTTGGTCAAGGAGCTCTTCTAGTGGTCGTGCTGGGTAGTTGGGGATAAATGTCTCTCTCCACGACCTGTCAATGATGCTTACTTGTGAGCCAGAATCAAACAACACTGTAGCTGCATAGCCACTGATAAAACATTTGAGCAAACATTTTCTGCCTATCAGTGGTGCTGTGCGTATAGTCATGTCAGGGGTTTCTGGTGTTTCTTGGGGGAAAGTGTCACCAGCTCTCTTGTCACATCTTTGGCGTTTTGAGTAACGCTGCTTACACATGGGGGTTATTGGGTGGGACTGGAATTCTGGAACGGCCGCTGGTTGTCCCTCAACAGAGGTCGGTTCTCGTTTCCCTGCTGCCTGGCTCTTTTTAAGCAGCCAACAGCCCGATGTCCTGGGTCCCCACATACAAAACAGTGGTTACAGTTCTCTAAGCCCTGGTGTAGACAGTTGGTACAGATGGGTATTTTACCCTTCCTTGTGAGAGAGGGTTGGCCTGGTGTGGAGGGAGGAATTTTTCTGGGAATGGATGTAAGAGGACAGTGTGCTTGACCAAGCACTTGGACAGGTACAGACTTTGGGTGGGTTATGTGCATAGCTGTCATTTGCTGGTCCATTAAAGCTGCAACCATGTTGGTCAGAGTCTCAACCTGAGCACTGAGCTGTTGTATTGTCTGGTGTTCTTTCTTGTGCACAGTTTGCTCTATATCATCCACTCGCACACTGTGTGAATGTGTTGCTTTCTGTCGGAGACCATAACCTAGCCTGCGCTGGTGCTCATTTTCGTCACTGAGAATCTTCATAACTTGACTGACAATGTCTTCATCAGTCACTTGATTGTTCGAGAGGAGTGGTCTCAACTGTTGTCTGATATCCGTGTGTTTAGACCCTAGGCCCTGGTAGATGGTGTGAAGGAAAACTTCCTGGATGGTTTTCGGGTCATAGTGAATGTCTGTGTTGGCCTGCTTTGACTGAAAGAGGATTTTCTGTTTGAGTCCAATCATGCGATACAGAAACTGTTGAGGCGGTTCTTGTTCACTTTGTTTTGCACACATTAGTTCCTGGAACAGTTCCGTACTGGCCTTCTCACCAAGATGAGGCCTGAGGAAGCCCTTGAGTTCACCGATTGTGATGTCATCTTTATGGGTGAGCATGTCTTTGAAGGCACCTGGTTTAACTATCCTCAGCACAGCTCGGATCACTTCTGTCCCTGTGAAACCCTCCCTGACTCCCTCGTCTATCTGCTTACAGATACTGCTATATGTGATGTCAGAGCTTTGGTCCCCAATCTGCCCCCCATGTATCTTAAACTCCCTACGCTGGAGATGGGAGAGGTCCTTTAAAGAAACCATCTTCTCAGTATCGAACGTAGCTGGGATATGACGTGGCAGTTGGTGTGGCATGGGCTCACCTAGACTGTGATGTGCTGCATTTGCTATATCTTTGTAGTATTGTAGCCTCTTGCCTAGCTCATTATGCATTACTTGGAGCTGGTCCACACTTTGACTGGTGGTGTCTGTGCTATGGTTAGTGTCCTGTATGTTCTGGACTGTGGCTGCTGGAGTAGCAGTATCGTGTCTGGTGTTTGACATATCACTGGTAGCGTAATGTGACCATGGAGTTTGATCTACGATGTTATCTGATGTAGTTGTGAGTGTCTCATGTTCTTGAGTTACCCCATTTGCAATGACAACTGTATTACGATCATTAATTATCTCACGTACCAAATCGTTCAACATTAACAACTGACTCATTCCCCCATCCTCAAAACTGAGTAAAGTATCAGAGTTCATATAGTCAAGGATATAATCAACACAACCTTCTTCATCTGTGGACTTCAGATCGGGTGTACTTTGATTGTCAGTTGCGATGTCCCGTGCCAGCCAGTATACGTCGCTGCCCGAGAGTTTGAACAAGTTCTTTTTGATGTTCCATACGAGTTCTTTGCGTGCGGTGGACATGATGTGTGTGATGAAACAGCAGTGCGTTTCCCTTGGAAGAATGAAGACCCTCCTTGGACTCTGATCTCCCCTCGTGGACACCCACCAGCTGTTGTCATGGCTGTAATCACGTCACCTCGCCTTGGCCTCGTGGTTCTGATATCACTGGATCTGCTCCCCTTGATGATTCTTATGGAGAGAGATCCCGGACGAGCCCCCAAAATTTGTTACGGGTCCCAGGATTGGTACCACAGCAACAAAGTATGTCTGTAAAATACAGCATGAATGCAGCAGCAATAAAGACACGGAGCATTCAGTTCATCATCCAGACTGCATCTGGCATGTGGGCGGAAGTTTCCCCCAAAGAGACAGTACGGGGTGCAACTGCTCCCGTGCCAACCGTTCCACCTGAGTGCTGCTGTCATTTACTGATCTCTCCATAATGCATATGAAACATTCACCCACGTGACTATCACGTATATTACAGTTGCAAAAATTACTATTAAAGTAATTAAATCAAATATTTTGGGGCATACCACACATGCATTAATGCGTTTAAAAAATGAACGCGTTAATTCCACAAATTAATCATCCCGAGTTAACGCGTTAATTTTGACAGCCCGAATATATATGTATACTTTACATACTGAGAGGTAATAGTATAATAAGGACACAAAGAAATCTATTTTTTTCACAACTATTTAACATTTCCTTCCCAAAACAGAACAACTTCCGTTGGTGACCCTTCACAATAAAAGTCCCATACAGATACACTGCTTATGATGACAGAAACACAAATTCACTGACCAACCTTCAACAATAAGGCAACTAAATAAAATGGCTTGCATTAATTATTTTTAAATACCCAAACGTGACACTAAAAACTAACTGGATATAGTTGATGATAATAATAAATATTTTAGTTCATTAGCAATATTATTAGCTATATATTGATTGTCGCGTGTCTTTTTCCTTCAATAGTATTGATAATCGTGAAAAACGTGAAACCGTGATATTTCTCCTGACAATAATCGTGGCACGGAAATTTTATATCGTGACATCCCTACTCCTGTTATTGCTGTAGATTTTTGTATTAACCCATTCATCCTGGACCTGAGGTGTCTCTGAGCACCACCGTCTTATATGTGAAAGACAAACTCCAGAGGAAGTGAATGACAGTTCAGCTAAAGCTGGACAGCAACCAGATGGCCAGATTGTGAGTGCATATGCTCCCACTCTGGACTCACAAGAGGATCTAAGGGGGCTTTTTACACCATTCTAGACAACATCCTGTAAGGCAGACAGGCAATTTTCTCTTATTAAACTTGGATAAAACAGATTTTTGAATACTTGGCCCTAAACACCTTTGAGAAACATCATCTAATGATATAGCTGCGCTAGATGACATTCCCCTTGCTTCCAATGAAACAGTCAGGAAATTGGGAGTCATCTTTAATCCCGATTTTTCCTTTGATTCTCACTTAAAACTAATTTCTAGGACCGCCATCTTTCACTTATGTAACATCTCAAAGATCAAACATGTCCTGTCTCAAAAAGATGCAGAAAAACTAGTCCACGCCTTTGTTACATCCAGACTTGATTATTGTAATTCCTTACTAGCAGAGTCACTCACCTACAAGGCCCTTAATAATATGGCACCATCATACCTTAAAGAGCTCATAGTACCATATCAACCTACAAAAGCACTGTGCTCCCAGAATTCAGGCTTACTTGTCGTCCCTAAAGTCTCTAAAAGCAGAGCAGGAGCCAGAGCTTTCAGCTATCAAGCTCCTCTCCTGAGGAATCATCTCCCACTTTCAGTTCGGGAGGCAGACACCATCTGTACGTTTAAGAGTAGGCTTAAAACCTTCTTTAATGATAAAGCTTATAGTTAGAGATGGTCCAGGCTTGTCTTAGACCTGCTCTTAGTTATGCTGCTATAGGCCTAGAATGTCGGGGGAACGTGGAGCTTCTCTTCCCAGCTTCTCCTTCCTATTCTCCCTCCTTATCACATCAAAGAAATGAATGTCTCATCAATACATGTTACTGACTTTACTTCTTCACCGGAGTCCCTATGCCTTATCGTTTGCAGATCGAGGGCCCCGACTGCAACCACATCGTGGATTATGATGGTGGATCGCATATCAGAGATCGTGATCGTAATGGCAGATCCTGTATCGTGTAGGCCTCTGATAATGGTGGTGGACCATGGTCGAGGTGGCAGCTGATGGTGGATACTAATGGCGGCAGTGGATCATTATGGTGGACTATGGTGGCATCCGATCGTGATGGTTGATCCTGATTGTGGAGGCTGCTGATCGTTTGCTATGATTATAACAAGACTGCTTGATATACAATATGTCTACTCAGATACTCTACCATTACTGACAATAATCCATCAATTCATTAACCTCCATTATGCTACAAACTGTTTCTTCTATTCAGTGCTGTAAACCCTGTTTTTTTCTTATGTTCTCCATTACATGTGGCATCTATTCTGTTCTATTACATGTGGCATCTATTCTGTTCTTTTTTCCCTGTTAAAAGTTTTTTTTGTAGTTTTCCTTACTCTTGTTGAGGGTTAAGGGCAGATGATGTCACACCTTGTTAAAGCCCTATGAGACAAATTGTGATTTGTGAATATGGGCTATACAAATAAAATTTGATTGATTGATCAGCTGCCACCAGCTGTTTCCCTGGAATGTGAGTGATTTTGTACCTGAATCTCATCATCCTCAGCCTTATGAGTATTCTTGTATTCTTGGAGGTAAGTCATTGAGTGGTCGGGAGCCTAACAAGGAGATCATAGGCTTCTGGTCTGTACGCACAGTGAAGTCCAACCCCAGGAGATAGGCGCTCAGTCGCTCGCATGCCTAGGTTACGGCAAGGGCCTCTTTCTTGAGTGGGTGTCAGGCTTCTGGATATGTACACCTCTGGTCTGTATTCTCCATCTAGATGTTGCTGCATTAGCACTCCTCCAAGGCCATATAATGATGCATTATAGCAAGATGGTTGGCATGTACAAGCAAGGCACCTGGACTAGATGGGAGCAGGAAGAACTTAGCATGATCACCTAGACTGAGCTCTGGAGAACAGGAGCATGGCACATCAAGATTCTTATCCAATCAGTATATGACGTTCTCCTTAATCCAGCCAACCTGCATTGCTGGGCCATGGCAAACCACCAGTATGTCAACTGTGCCAGGGGCACATTGGAACACATTCTCAGTTGCTGTCCAAAGGCCTTGGGGGAAGGGCGATACCGCTGGTGCCATGACCAGGTCCTAAGGTCCTTGGCAGACACAATCAGCACAGCGATCCAAAGCAGCAAGAACCAGCACGCCCCCAAAAAAGTCCATCAGATTCATCAGTGCTAGGGAGAAGGCCCACCATCAGCCTAGCTCTGCAGGAGGGCTTCTTGCCATGGCACGGGACTGGCAGCTCCAAGTCAACCTAGGAAACATTGCAACCACTTCGCTCCGCCCAGACATGATGTTAACATCAGTGTCTACAAAGCAAGTCGTCCTTTTAGATCTTACCGTCCCCTGGGAAGACCGAATTCGAAGAAGCCTATGAAAAAGGGCAAAATACACAGATCTTGTCCTAGAATGCCGGAGCAATGCCTGCGAGCAAGTCGAAGTTGGTTGCCAGAGCTTTGCTGGCCACTCTCATAAAGACACTGAAACTCCTTGGAGTAAAAATACTGCAGTGCAGAAGACCATCCTGGAAGCTGCTGAAAAGGCTTCACGATGGTTATGGATCCGGAGGGGGGATCCATGGTGCAGCCACTTGGACACAAGTCGGGGTCTCATAACCCCGGCTGGGTTGCCCGGGCGAGGGTGCCTGATGATTAAAGACCCGAAACACCCTATGACCTTGGGCTCATCACTGAAGACATGTCCAAGTAGCACCAGTAGGTGTATTGTAGAACAAAATCCTGATGTAGCGTCCAGTTTGGAGAACACTACTGCTTCATATAGCTTTACAAGAGTGTCATCCACAGCTAGGAGTATGTGTATCTCTCGACGCACACTTTCATTGAGTCTTGTTAGGTCTATGCAGATCCTAATGTTTCCATTGAGTTTTGGCACAACCACCATTGCTGCACACCACTCGGTGGGCTCTTGAATTTGTCGGATGACTCCCATGTTTTCCATCCTTTTGAGCTCTGACTTCACTTTGTCCAGAAGAGGTAGTGCTACACGTCCAGGAGCAGACAGTGAATATGGGTTTTCCCCCTCTGCTAACTCTATCTTATAGCTACCTTGCAGCTTCCCAAAGCCTGTGAACACTGTTGAGAACATTGTATTGAACTTTTTTCCCATAGCATGGATTGCTGCAACACCTAAAAGTGGCATCACCAAATCCTTCACTAAATATACTTCCTGCTCTTCTTTCCTTTTCCAGACTTGCTTTGAACGTGCACAGTACAGTCAGTGGATGGTTGTTGGGACCACTTATTATTCGCTGTGCATTGTGGAGATTACCATCTCTGGCTTTTGAATACATGGATTCTGGTATGGCTGTGACTACCAGTCCTGTATCTAATTTAAAGTTAATCCATTCTCCGTTCAACTGTATATCCTGTTTCCAGATACTGTCTTGCTTCTGAATTTGAATGGGTCCCATGAATGCACATTCTGCTTTTTCGCAATTTTCTTCAATTGCTTTCACTCCCTATACTGTCCTACACACTGCTGCATAGTGGCCTTTTTCTACACTCCACCTCTCTAGCTGGGCACTGCTTCCATGCATGCTAAGGGATTTTTCCACATCTTTTGCAGCTTTCCCTGTTTTTGTGCAGCTATTGCATCCACATTTGCTTATTTGGTTTCAGCATTTTCTCGTCTAATCACTGGTTGCTGTTTCTGGACTTCCTCATTTTGTCTGACTTGTGTTATTGTTTTTGCTAAGGTGAGATTTGGATCTAACTATAATTTTTCGGAGAGGTTTGTGTTTCTGATTCCCACTACGATCTGATCTCTGATCATTTCTTTCAGCAGGACGCCATATTGACAATGCTCCGCGAGCTTGTAAACATCAGTGATAAAGTTTTCTGCTGATTCACCTGGCTGTTGATATCTGCTTTTAAACTTGGCTCTCTAATATATTACATTTTCTTGTCCAATAAAGTGCTCACCCAAGGCTTGATACACATCTTCATACTTCTTCCTCTGATCATCAGACATATTCAACACGTCGTCACTTTTCTCTCCCGTGATATACAGCAGCGAGTGGATCTGGTACTCCTCACGGTTTTCTGCTACTCCTGAAGCCACTCTGAATCACTCAAAGCGTTGTTGCCATTGACTCCAACTGCTTGGCTCATCAAAGTTGAAGTCTCCCGGGGGTGGTATCGCAAATATCTGGTCCACGTTCTCTTTATTTCTCCTCTTTCTCAAAGACGAGTCAACGAGCTAGCAGGCTCACTTAGCTTAGCAGCGTTGTAGCATCAGTCACGGCTGGTCCTCTTTTTCTTCGTCGGGATTCGTCTCGCCAACCTTCTGACACAATGTATAATGTAATGTCTTGAACATCGTTTTTTAATAACAGGACAATGACACCAGCAAGTCTGGAGCGTAAAGCTTACATTTTTTTTCGTTCTTCTTCCCTGGTTAGATGCATTCAAGAAGTGATGTGCCTCCTAGAGGCCTGGCGTTCCACTACACGTGACATACCTCACTCTCCACAATTATCTATAATACACACCCACCTTATTAGGTGGTCTATTTCAGCAGAGAAAATTTCCCATCACTCCCTTTGCTCACCCCTCTGCTGCGTCAGTATTGCTGCCAGTTGCTTCAGCGTTTCAGCTTTTGACAATGTGATCATTGTACCTCAATGGTTCGCTCTTCTTTCAATCCGAATAAGTCCAGTTCCTTAGGGGAAGAAGTCCGCTTTTTATTCCCGAAACTTGGGCTCAGTACCTCGAGATTCACTCAGAGTGTGAATCAGATGTCCAGCGTCTGCACCATAGATCCCACAAACAACCTCTCTATCCTGGAAGAGCTGTGTGCCCGCAATATTCATTCATCAGGCCTCTACCAAGAGGAAGTCTTCGACTACTTCTTGACTCAAAACGTCTTGGTGATGTCACTCCCACAGGATCATGTGAGCCGTATTCCCAGCTCCAGCCATAGGTTGGAGGCTCCTGCCTCCTTCAGCAACAATTCCTGATTCCCAAAGGAATCAAATTCTAGGTAATCCGTATATATATATTTATACACTCGCCGGCCACTTTATTAGGTACACCTTGCTAGTACCGGGTTGGACCCCCTTTTGCCTTCAGAACTGCCTTAATAGTGCTAATAATCATGGAACGTGCAGCCTCAGCCCTGTGTGAGCATTACAGAGACAATGATTTACGAGAGCCATGGACACTTTTAAAAGAATATAAACAATAGACATTTAGTTTAAGGCTCTATTATTTAGATAATAAATAAAATACATATATACCCTGTCGTTAGAGCCAATTAATGATGATTATAATAATATTAAAGATACTAATTGATCTATCTTTTCCTTTCTTTCGGTCATGTTGTCTAGCCCTGCAGCCATTAATATTCAGAAAATGTACATATATATCTATAATGTAGACTAGATCGGGCCATAATGTAACTGCTCCTAATCAGACGGCAATTTACCGGGCATAACACCCTAACCTGTTCCATCTGTGGTTCTTTTCTCCCGACCTGCCCCTCTCCATCCAAGAACTGCACTGTAAGAACTTTCCACCTTGAAACCTCATCTCTCTAAATCCAGTGTTCTCTCCTCTATATCATCCTTAAAGTGGCAGGTATGATTTTTTTCATATAATTTTTTTCATATAATGTAATATTTAAATAATAATAACAATAAAATAAAATTGTATATACATAAATAATTAAATATCTCAAAGCTTTTCTTTGTTATATGCCTACACTAGCATTGCTGTGAGTTGTTGGTAAAGGCACATTACAGATGCCTTTCAAGTTATGTCACAATGCTATTTTGGTATAAATATTGTTCAAATATGGTTGCCAAAGTACCCCTTTCTTCTTCATCAGCCTCTCAGATGTGTTAAGCTTGTTTCTCTTCAACTGTTTGGATGACTTCCTAGTTATTGACCTTGTCTCGTCCCCCTTGCCAGCAGCATCTTCATAGTTGTGTACCTCTCTTAGAGAGTCCATGCCCTTCCACAATTTGGAATATCTAAGTATAAGTCTCGATAGTCAGATAGAGCAGATTTGTTTGTGGTGGCCATTCTAACGATAAGAGTGAGTGTTCATGTTCCCACAGTTCTTTTGATCCAGCCTCTTCTATTGGTCTTGGGGGATTCTACATTAATCTCTGGCCAACCAAACCCAATGGTCTTTTTCTCATTGTCGTCATCTGATTCCTACAGAGCAGTAGATAGATCAAGGAACAAATTATTTTTTCAAGCATCAATGCTACTACAATAGATATAATCTATAAAAGCCTCTTATGAAACGTTTAGTTTGGTTTTCTATCTCAGTATTACTAAGTCATCAAGGTAAGGCAGAGTGCTATCATTGATACGATGATGGAAGCAGTCTTGCCTGCAATCCTGCCAAGGGCATTCTTATTTAATCATCTACCTGACCTTACCTTCTCAAACCTTAGAAGAACACATGTACACAACATTTCCAAGCACTCAAAGACTAATAAATCTTGTCAAGAAATTTGAATTATCATTGCTAAGAATAATACTTCTTTCTGTTCTTTCTCCTTTATGATGAAACACTTGCATGCTCCCTAACCCATCTGTTGGCCCCCCTGCTCACCAACAATGGTTGAAAACCCATGCTGAGATCTAACACCTGACTGCTATTCACCTCACTCCGTAAGAAGTGGCACAGCTACGACTGCAGTGCTCCATCATCCATGCTTACCGTGCCACATCAGGCTCCACAAGAAGGAATATTGATGTCAAAGATCATCAGTTGCTTCACCCTTGATGCTTTAATATGTACTCTCCGCTGCCTAATGCCATTGTTGCATATCCGATGATTCACTGCACCCTGTTCGTGGCATCTATCCCACTCGTGTTCATGTGGCTTTCTCTGAGGTTTCTACGTTTTTCCCGCTGTTAATAGGGTTTTTGGTAGTTTTTCCTCACTCTTGTTGAGGGTTAAGGACAGAGGATGTCGCACCTCGTTATGCCATATGAGACAAATCGTGTTTTGCGAATATGGGCTATACAAGCAAAAATTTGATTGAATAATATGTATATGCTTTGCAGTTTAATGATATTGGTGCATATCAGGTAGGTTTGAAGTGTTCAATTTCGGTTTCTTTGTTGCCCATGTGCTGGCAGGAAATCAAAGTTCACTAGGTATATTCCCCGACAGCTAGACTGCCTTTGGGGGGAACGGCCTCACGATGAGTGATGTAAGGTCCACACCAGGGCTATTCAACTTCAGCAGCAAGTGGGCCAAATAAGAAAATCACGGGGGGTGTGAGGGCCACACAGAATATTGATCAATTAATGGCTAAAAATGAAAAACAGTAATGTATATTTCCACAGGTAAACAGTCACACACACATCTCTTTTCTTTCACTTTATATAATCAGTTACAGACTGTCATTCCATTCCAAAACACAAGGAGGCTATCAAGCTTTGATACAGAAGTGCAAAAGTTACATAAAAAACATGAACAAAAAATGAGACAGTGTTTTTCTGACATGTCCATAACCACAAATGTAGAAAACAATTTGAAAATAGTATAATAGTATTCAGATATCAGATTAACAATAAATGAGCCTGTTCAGGAAACTATCAAAAACAATTCCATGCAGAAATTAGGTAGTTAAAGCAGGTCCATATCCCAAAATGCATAATGTAAACTGAACATCTTGAAACAGTATCCATCACAATAATAGTAAATAAGCTTTCAACAACATTTCCAAGCAGAAATAAGGTGCTTTGCAGGTCCATAAACACAAACAGCCAGATGAATCTGGTAAAACAGCATCCACCAGATTAACAAAAAATGGGCCGACTCATGATATTATCATAAACAAGCCAAAAATAAGGTGCGTATAGCAGGTTCATGTCCATATTTGTTAAAGGTAAAAACTAAAACTCCAGACAAACCAAAAGGGAGCCTGCTGAACCATAAAACAGATTTGTAGTCTGTGCATTTTCAGTTTGATAGCATCACATGCCTCAGTCAGGGTATTTTACTACTACACAACTACCTTACTTATCAGACCTCTGTTGTTTTGAGCCTGTTTGACTCAGTGAGAGAAATTACATTGCCTTGATTTGGCAATTTCAACTTAGTTTGGCTCATAAGTAGTAAGGGCAACCCTGAGACACTCGTGTAGCTTTTCATTGGTCATGGAGCAACGTGCCCTTGTTTTAATTGCATTCATGTGAGAAAAGCTAGACTCACACGTCTAGGTGGATCCAAACATTGTTAGTATTAGCAGCGCCACTTTCCTGATTGCGGGGTACTGGTATTGGCTAACATGGTTACACCAAAAGTTCACTGCACCCTCAGACAGCAAGTGCTGCTTTAAAGCAAATGAGGACTGGACATCAACCATTTCCATCTGAAGGATGCTCTCATCAATGCAATGCATTACCTCTTTTGCTTTTACACAGAAGTCTGCCTCAGGTTTGATGGAGAATGGGTCACGAGCAAACTGCAGTACCTCAATAGGAATACTGAAGCCTTGGAATCTCTCAGTGAAGTTTTCTCATAAAGTTTGTCATGACTGGCGTTATGTGTGCCCCAAGTGCAGAAACCTTTCTGCCATTAGGTCTGACGTGAAAATCGTTAACTTTGTTTTGAAGGCGCACAGCCTCTCAACCAAATCAGCGATAGACTTTTCCCGCCCCTGAACTTCCAGATTCAAAGTGTTCAAGTGTCCAAAAATGTCACACAGAAAGTGGACTTCTGCCATAAACTGTTCATCCAACATGCGCTCCAAGAAGTGTGCTGCCCGTTTGTGTTTACACGTGCGAAGGAAAGACAAAATCTCCTGGTGGAGTTCACAGAAACGGTCCAAAACCTTTCCTTTGCTGAGCCACCTGACATCACTATGAACCAGCAAGTCAGTGTGCTCTGCAGATGCGTCAGCAAGCCACATACGGAAGAGGTGATGTTGAAGGCTGGAGGTTGAGCAGATGAAATTCACAATGTTCATAACAGTGTCCATGGTGTTTTTCAGATCGCCGCTGAGCTTTGCGCACAGTACAGCCTGATGAATGATGCAGTGTAAAAACTGCATATGCGGGGCTACGGCTGCCAACCTGGCCACCAGCCCTTTCACTCTACCGGTCATAGCTGGAGCTCCATCCGTAACCAACAAGCAGACTTTTTGTAAATCCAGTTCATGCTCATTAACAAACGTGACAATCTTTTGAAAAATCACTTCACCTGTAGTGTGTCCCTCCAGCGGAACGAGCCCCAGTAGTTCCTCCCGAAAGCGCACTCCATCATAAAACCTCACATATATGCACAGCTGGGCCATGTCGGTACAGTCAGTCGATTCATCCACAGCGATAGACATAAACTCTGCTTTTCGAAGGTTTTCCAAAAGCTTCCCTGCGACATCCGTTGCCAGTAGCTCCACTCTGCGGAGAGTTGATGTGTCCGAGAGAGGCACTTTTTTAATGGATGAAGTGACGCTTCCTTCACTTTTCGTCAACAATCATTTCATCAATAACTGCAAGCATGCAGTCTTTAACAGTCTCCGACTCGGTAAAGGGACTCTTCTGTCTGGTTAGTGTCCAGGCTACGCGTAGAGATGCTATCATGGCTCTCTCTTGTTCCGTGCAAAAGCGACTAAGGGCACACTGACCTCGTTGAAAAGATGCTAACAGTCCGTTTACTTTTCTCCTCCGTTCATCCGAGCCCTCGGGAAAACTGTTCGAAAATGAGCCATGATTCGACTTGTAGTGCCTCTTCACATTGTATTCTTTCATCACAGCAATGGATTCGCTGCACAATAAACACATTGGTTTATTGCTCATTACGGCTGGCAAAGTAAATAAATACTTTTCAGTCCATTCACTTTGGAATTGGCGGTTTTCACAGTCAACTTTACGACGCTTCGGCTTTGAGAGAGACATTTCGCAGCTTATTGGTAGCGTCAGCTCGCGCAGGTGTTTCAGTGGGCAGCCAGACCAGAGCGCAAGTGAGGAGTGGTTTGCGGCAACCAACACAGGTGCGTAACATAAAGACGTAACCATACAGGTTTGGTTGAGGCAACAGTGAAACTCAATGGCTCTGGATTAGATGTCTCAAAGTATATAAGAGGCATGTCCGTTAGTTTTATTTTTTCTTACCAAGCTATACTGATTTGCAGGCAGTCTTGCGGGCCATAGTTAAATTCAAACGGGCCGTATCCGGCCCTGGGACCGCTAGTTGAATAGGCCTGGTCTACACATTGCAACTTCACTAGGATATATATTTCCCCTTTAACCCAATGTGCCTCTGGGGGAGGGATGGCCTCACAGTAGCTGGAGCCAGACCCACACATAGCATTCTCACTAGGTTGTATTTTCCCAATGTGTTTAAATACGTGTAAACTCTCAAGCAAATCAAAAAACACCAAGTAAACTTCACATCTGCACATAACAAACTCAAGTCGCATGCTGTGCAAACACGCCTGTGTGTGGGACGCTGTTACTCACTGTGGTTGATGCTGGACAGTTTTTACAATGAGCTTTACACCGTGGTAATCAACCTCGGTTATAATTATAATTTAAATTTCACACTGTAATACTAACCGTTGGGAATGTAACCGTGGTCAATTGTAAAATACGCTGCGCCACGGTGCGCAATGCCCGGCTAGACGCACACAGAGCGAGCGAGCGCTCCTTTCCACTCTACTCACTCGTCGAGCATTTGTTGATATGAAATTATTTTTCCAGCTATCCTGAGATACCAGTGCCTGCCCCGTCAAGTTCACCGTGTCTCTCAGGCTTTATATTTTTTATTCCCTCTTTCTCTGTCCACCTCGCTCTAGCCAGAGAGCCAGGCAGCATGCGTGGACTCCACTAGCCGAGCCAGAGTGCACAAAGCCCCGCAGGACAGAGAGCCAGGCGGCGTGCATGGGCTCCATTGAACGAGCCACGGTGCGCAATGCCCGGCTAGACACACATGGAGCGAGCGCCCCTCCTCACCTGCCGAGTATTTGGTGTTATCAAATTATTTTTCCCGTGTTCCAGAGATCCCAGTACCTGTCACATCAAGTTCACACACACGCTTTTCTCTGTGATGAAGATGAACAAAAACCCACACAGGACCCCAAACATTAATGAACTGGCAGCCAAGAAAAGATGCCAAACATCTGGCTCTGACACATGTTCATAAAAGAAGGATGTAGCCT
This sequence comes from Hippoglossus hippoglossus, assembly GCF_009819705.1. NCBI lineage: Eukaryota > Metazoa > Chordata > Actinopteri > Pleuronectiformes > Pleuronectidae > Hippoglossus > Hippoglossus hippoglossus. Next base: position 32,607,543 of record NC_047153.1, on the reverse strand, counting down.
ACCTAAATATGTTTTCTTTTTGCACTTTATCCAATATCCTGTCTATCCTGTTTAATAAATGTTGACCCTGTTTGGCCCTCGACGTAGTCCCAGTTTTAAATTTTGGCCCTCTCTGTGATTGAGCTGGACAGCACTGGTCTACATGAAGCAGCCACATTCCATGAAGACAATCTCAGACAAGCTGACAGAGTCAAACCCAAGTGGCAACCTAACGTGACGTCACCCATTGGTTTGTGAACTGCTAATTTGATCAGCGTCATTTTGGCGATTTGGAGCCAGGCTGAGCAGGACGCTGCCATATTTGGACAAAAAGGAGGAGCTGGGTCTCACCTCTGACCTCTCAACTCGAGGACTGTAAACATGCCTATCTACACCGGCTACTGACAACACAGAGCTCCCGACTGTGCTGAAAAACTAGCTGCTTACACAGCTTCATCATCTGAGGTAAAGTTCATTATGAGTAAGTCATCTGAAAAGCCAGATGTGCACATGTCCACATATTTCAGAGAAGTAATGAGTTGTAGCTGAAGTTAGCATTAAATAGTGTTTTGTAAAATATTTTTTAATCCGTAGAACTTGAAGAGTCGTCAAAACTGAGCTCCTACTTGAACTGTGTGTCTCCTGATAAATAACATCTCCTGGACTGTTTGCATCTTTCCTCCATTACTATCATTTAGGTTAAACTACACACTGTTAAACATTTTAAATGTAAGAGCAGCTTGTGTTCCTCCAGGTTTTGGACTTTACTCTTAAAGTAAACAGACGACTGCATCAAGTGCTGTAAGGTTTATATGAAATACTACTTTACTATTGTGCTTTCTCAATTCTAACATATCTACTGTAAATGATACGCAATAACTATTAAGCACTAGAGATTAATATTTCTACAGTGAAGATCATGTTTACCTTGATCCAACACTGGCCTTGCGGATCAGTTGGTTGAGTGTGTTGGCGTCCGCAACCCTCAGTCTGCTGCCCCAGCACACAACAGCAAACAGGAGAGCACTGGCCACCACAGTCTCATAAAACATCGTCAGCATAGTCTGGCAGATGTTGAAGGACCTCAGTCTCCTCAGGAAATAGGGGATCTGGCCCTTCTTGTAGAGGGCATCAGTGTTCTTAACCCTGTCCAGCTTATGGTCTAAAAACACTCCCAGGTACAGTATTTGTAATTCTCCACAATGTCCACGCTGATACATCCAACTATTGCAGGGTGAAGAGGAAGGGAGAGAGGACCGTTCCCTGTGGAGCCCCGGTGTTACTGACCACTCTGTCAGACACACAGTGCTGCAAGCGCACATACTGTGGTCTGTTAGTTCACAATCCAGGACACGACGGGGCATTCACCTGCATCGCTGTGAGTTTCTCGCCCAGTAGAGCTTGCCTGATTGTGTTGAAAGCACTGGAGAAGTAAAAAAACATGACCCTCACAGTGCTAGCCGGCTTGTCCAGGTGCACGTAGTCTCGATTCAGCAGGTAGATGATGGCGTCCTCAACTCCTAGCCGGGGCTGGTAGGCGAACTGGAGGGGATCCAAGTGTGGCCTGACCATGGGCCAGAGCTGCTCCAGGATGAGTCTCTCCAGGGTCTTCATGATGTGGGACATCAGCGCCACCGGTCTGTAGTCCTTGGAGCCACTGGGACGTGGCGTCTTCGGCACAGGAACAAGGCAGGACGTCTTCCACAGCACAGGGACCCTCTGAAGACTCAGGTTCATTTTAAAGACACGGTGAAGCACTCCACAGAGCTGGGGGCACAGGCTTTGAGCATCTTGGGGCTGACACCATCGGGGTCCGCAGCCTTGCCTGAGTGGAGTTTCCTCAGCTGTCTTCTAACATGGTGAGGTGTGAAGCCCGTCCACTCTGCTCTGCATCTGCCAATCGGCTTGTTGCTCCCTCACTGTGAGCTAACTACTCAACAAAATCATGACTGTTTGCTGTCCTGGTTCCTAAATGGTGGAACGAGCTTACCAATGACATAAGGACAGCAGAAAGTCTACACATTTTTTCCGACTATACCTTGAATAAAAACAATAAAATAAAATAAAGTAAAAAGTAGCGCTTTAGTAGCACTTATATGGCACTTACATATAGCACTTTGTAGTTTGGCTTTCTTAAAGAAAATTGTACCTTCTTGATTCTTGTTGATCTGGGTTTGTACCATCATGGTAGATTGCACTTATTGTAAGTCGCTTTGGATAAAAGCGTCAGCTAAATGAAATGTAATGAAGGACACTTTAGAGGATGCAGGCTGGGGAGGAGGGGTGTTGGAGTCACCAGGAAGAAGACAGCCAGCTTGTGAGCCAGAGGAGGTGTAAGGAGGAGGGGGGGGGGGGATGATCTGTTAAAAAATTGATTATTAAATAAATTCATTGGCCACGTCCAAGCTGCCCTCAGCTCCTCTGCCGCTAGCTGGTCTGAAGCCAGTGATGATCTTCATTCCACACCAGACCACCCTCATGTTGTTCTGCTGGAGTTTCCCCTCCAGCTTCCTCCTGTAGCTGTCTTTTGCATCCTTGATCTTGATTTCTAGGTCACTCTGAATAGTCCTCAGCTCCTTCCTGTTGCCACCTCTGAAAGTCCTCTTCTTCTCGTTAAGGATGGCTTTGATGTCTTGTGTTACCCATGGCTTGTTATTTGGGTAACAGCAGACAGTCCTTGTTGGGACAGTGCAGTCCAGTCGAGTGGCAGAACAAAACGAGTAGTTCCACCATGAAAAAACAGACCAAAACTCTCCTCACAAACATGTTTAGAGAGGACGCAACTTAAATATGTTACTTAAAAAAGACAAATCAAATATGTCAAAGGAAAAAGACAAAAAGTAGGAAAATATAACAAAAAGAGCAGGAGCAACTGTTACAGGCTGCATACACCGTTGCGCATGCGCACTGAGGCAGGTGAACGTCGGTTGGACAGTTCCAGCTGTTTACGATTTAAGAGTCTTCATGTCACATTGGTAAACACTTACCTGTGAAGGTTTTAACTGCTGAAGTTGATCCATTTACTGATACTAGTTTAATAGTATAATAATTTTCTAATTATGCTTAAATAATGTTACTACCACCTCTAAAAACAGCAGAAATGAAGTAAAAGGTAAGAAACTGAACCTGAGAATATAGAAAATTAAAGATAAAGTTCTGTTGGTCTGTCTCAGAGGAAACTGGTTTATTGACATCATCATCACATCTCATTAAAGAATTAAAGATGTTATCCAGGCTCTCTTCCACATCCTGAAGAATGGCACCAAATATGCTGCTCCATACATGAGGTCTTCCCTTCTTTTGACACCAGTCATTTTGATCGTTGGATGACGTCCAGTTGTTTCACGTCATCATCATCTAAAGCTTCAGTTCTTCAGCCTCTGGTAGATTCACATAAAAAAATATACAAAATCATGTCAGCACAGAGAAATAGAAACATAATTATGAATAATTAATGAATTAGTTGTTAACAATCAGACATCAGCACATCAGAATACAAGAATTAATCAGATTTAAGTAGAAATAAAGACACTGGCACCAAGAAATCCAACATCCACAACCCAGGAGAAATCATTAAACTTACTGGGTAGTGAACTGACTGTCTGGTTTTCCAACACAGTCTGTATAATCTGACAGCTTCACTACATAAATAAAAAGACTCACACACGACTTTTTAACTGATTCAATTTAGACATACAGCAGGTAATCACAACAGAACACAGAACTTTATGCTACAGTTTAACCACATATAAGTTATCTAAACTTTATGAACTATCACGTTATCCTCATGGACTTTTAAAAAGTCACATTAATGCAGCTTACATAATTTAAACTGAGTCAGATGTGGCAGAAACAAAACAAACATCATCAATATTAATCGTTGGTTAAATTTATCTTTTTATCGAGCTTAACTTTAACACCTGGTTAGCACAGGATAGAAGCCCTGAGGGAACTGGGAGGCCCAGCATAGCAAAGCTATCGGCTAACTAGCTAGCTTGGTTGGTTATCATTGCAATTCACATACACTGGGACGGTAATTTACATGCTAATAGTTTCATCTTCTCTGGTCAGAACACACAGAAACACACAGTCACTTTTGTGGAGCACAGAGGACACGTGAAGATGTTAATAAAACAATAATTTACTCACCGAACAAACTGGAGACATCAGCTCCTCTGGGTCTGTTGTTACTGAAGAAAAGGCCTTAATCCCGGTGAACTAAAAACTAATAAGCGAAGCTAAAGAAATATGGTCCTCGCCCTGTGAGTGCTTGGGCCCTAATAAAAACAAACTAACAATAAAAGTGTTGGTTTAAAAACCTTCTGCAGCAACTACTACCTACAGAATAAGATTAAATGTCAGAGAATGAGTGAACACGATGTAAATAAAGCTAAACCTCCGGTGATTCTCTCTCTAAGCTGCTGCCTGAAAATCATCCGAGAATCTGTGTATCAATCAGACAGACAGCTTTTTGAGCTCTAATATCTATTTAATTATGATATTATTTTCAGTTGGACCACAAGATCTCTGATAATAAGGAGAGTATCTAGCGAATGAGACAGAGAAATTGGCGTTTTTTGAATGGCAGTCTATGGAGCCAGAGATTTCTTGGAGCCAGTTTGAGCCAGCCCCTGCTAGCATGATTGAAATCACCAGAGACAAGGAGAGCCTGAAGAGGAGTGTAAAACAGCACAGGCTGCATCAGCTTAAGCAGACGGAGGAACATGCACTGCTATCGGGATAACGTGAAAATTCCTGCAGTAGACAGGCTAACTGCTAACGATCCAATGTTCTTACAACAGTGTTCTCATTTAACAGTGATGTACACAATGTATCATCAACACACACACTTCTCCGCTGTCTTGTCTGCCCATATCAGCTAGAATCTATCCAGCACATTCAACACTGTCTCTTGAAACAGCATGATGCCACACTGCTTGTTATCCCTCTCTTGGATCAACAGCGCTAACTCGTCAATCTTATTGGGGAGAGATCTTACATTCCCTATGTTGGTCATGAGGACAGGTATGCAGTGTTTCCTTCTCGCACTGTCCAAGACACCACTGATGTGATACAGCAAAACAGGGTGAACAGAAGAAAAGCCACAGCAAACATGGTGTACACGGTTTCCATTGTGTATGGAGAATAAACAGAAAAACACAGAAAAAAAGGACAGGAAAACTAGGTTAGGAAAGGAAAGAGCTCCAAATTGAGAAACACTAATCTTTGTGGTATAGTATTGATAACAATAACTATAATGCTGACATGTTTGGTGCTGTCAGGACACTGTTAGTGATGCTGGATTATCATGTTAAATTGTCAGAGACCATGGACCTACCCATTTCTAGGAACTCATTGAACAAGCCAAAGGCGTCTGTGTTGGCCAGATGATAATTACGCAGCCAGTCCCGAAGTTTGCAGATGTCACACGGTTCAACAGATCCCTGTACATCATGGCAAGCTTTCCTGTAACACTGACCACATTTCCTCTCCAGCTTCTTTGCTGTGTTTCTGCTCAGACAGCTCTTCAGCCAGCTGGAAGACACATAAATGGTGGTATGACATGTCTACAAAATTAGATCAATGTGATGCAACGCTACTCGGCTCAGGATAATCAATTTTATATAAAGATGGACAAAATGACAGCTAGTCAAAAGTGAAGCCAAAAAATCTCGGTCGACCCCGGGTGGCTGGCTGCAGTATAATTAATAAACCCCACCTCCTGCATACTAACAGATGAAACATGGGCCAACCTGAAAAGTCAAAGTACAAGTAAAATAAACTTTTTCCAAAGATGGTTTCTTTAATTTTAGGTAGTTTTAAAAGCTAATCTATAATCAAGTGTTCGTTTTTCCAGTAAGTTTGGTCTTAAATTGATATTTTAAGCTAAAAAACGGGTAGAAACATTATAATTGACAATTGAGTCTGGCTTGCGATTGCTCAAGCTCAAATAACATCACCAGCACAAGATGGCAGTACCGATATCCAGAACATTTCGGACTTTGTTTACAGTCTCTAGTCTGGACAATAACTCATCAACAGCGGCTGCCTTAAATAGATACAATTTAAATGAAAACACTGCACACTCACGGCACTGTGAACTCAAAGATGTTGTTCAGAATCTGTTTGAGCAGCATGATCACAGCCATCTGGATGAAAAGGTCTGTCAAACAACCACTAGGATGGCACTACATGACACACAAAACACATCTGAGAATTAGTATTATGATGTAGACAAGCTGTATACACATCTGAATAACACATAAATCTCCTTACCTCCTCCAGTCTCCAGCGAGCAATACGTACATAATTTCCTGGATGGCCATTTATTCTGTGAGAGAACATCATTTACACATTAACGATCAAAATTTTAAATCTCTAAACCTAAGACTGAGCAATGCTTACAGTACAGGTTATGCTGCTGCAAATACTGGGCTTTAACGCCACCACGCTACAAGATCGTCGACTCAGCTATAGATAGGTCATGCCTGCCTCCTGCCTCCGTCTCACTCCTGCTAACCGGAATTCATCTTTAGATAAAACACTTATCTAGATCTGTGGACTCTACCCTGAACAACCCCCAGCTCCTGGTCCAGTCTCTGCTTTGCTGTTATCATTATGGTTGGACTGATGGATGATGCCATCGTCCATCTGTAATGGCTGGATGTTTTTTTCCGTTTCTTACAGGCTCTGTCAGTAATTTACTCATCATTCGCACTGCCGACAGGATCGGCAGTGCACCTCCTCCGGCTCTCAATACATTGCCTAAGTTTAAAAATGATGTTGTTTTTAACCCGCTGAGTTAACAGATGTGTTTGACACTTTTGGGTGTGTAAGTGCATGTGTCGGTGTGTGTCTGCGTGTCAGTGCGAGAGACAGGAAGGAAAACTGCGAGCGTAGTCAGGACGGGCTGCATCAATGAATGAATGTGCACCTTTATGAAGAAAGATTTGACTTATTTAAGAAAAGTATAGATCATTATTTGGGGATCAATATATATTGTTCAATAATTATCTACTAACCACTATGCTGATGTAGGGGTGGGTGAAGTGTTTGAGTTTCAGGGGTAAACAGCATTGCAGCCAAATCCAATACAATTGAAGTAACTGGTGACTCCTTCTTTAAATGAAAAAAAAAAAACAGACAAAAAACATAAAATGTCTCCATACTGCTCCTTTGGTGTAATCCAAGTGTCCGTAAACCCCGACAGTCATATTCAACTCGAAACAGCGTAATTTATACCATGTTTCTAGCCTAAATGTCCTCTGATATCCTCCTCTGAAGCTGCATTCAAGCTCGAATACGCACACCGCACACAAGCTCTCACCCAAGGGCGTGCGCGAGGTGCACGGTAGCATAGCTACTTTGACTAGCATTGCTACTTCCGGTAGCAGAAATTTAGGCTTAAAATATGGTGTAAATGACGCTGTTGCGAGTCGAATTTGAATGCCGGGGCTTATCTCCTTTACACTTGACATCCATTGCACTTCTGTCCGTCCTGGGAGAGGGATCCCTCACATGTGGCTCTCTCTGAGGTTTCTACGTTCTTTTTACTCTGTTAAAAGGGTTTTTAAGTAGTTTTTCCTTACTCTTGTTGAGGGTTAAGGGCAGAGGATGTCACACCATGTTAAAGCCCTATGAGACAAATTGTGATTTGTGAATATGGGCTATACAAATAAAATTTGATTGATTGATTGATTGATGGACACTTGGATGAGACCACAGGAGCAGTATGGAGGCGTTTTCTGTTTTTTGTTTTACGTGATCACAAGTTACTTCAATTGTTTTGGATTTGGCTGCATGGTGGAAGGGTGAAGTATCAGGGCTGTACTGTGTGACATATGTTGCATGTGTCTGATAATATTTTATATAATCCTGACTCTGCCTCTAAATGTCTTAAAACATAAAAACCTCCAGCGCTGGCTGAATGAAGATCCAGCCTGTCCGCCGTGCTCAACTCCAGCTACCCTCAGACACATTCTCACTGGTTCTAAACTAAGTCTCTCCCAAGGTAGGTATACGTGGAGACACAACCAAGTACTCAATGCCTGGCTTCAACAATCTAAGCAAAGAGAATGCCTTGCCTTCCAAAACATCAAACACAGTTCCAAGGACACTTTTTGTCCGAGAAGGGGAACAGGGACAGAGAAGGCCTCGTCCTCTGACCAGGAGTGGTCAGTTGGAGCAAGCCCAAAATTGGGAAATGCTGGTGGATGTGGGCCAGCGGCTTACAGTCCCATCACACATTGTCACCATTACACTAAGACCACACCTGGTACTCTGGTTCAACACCTTGTGCGTCATCCACTTTATAGAATTAACAGTACCCTGCTGTGGTACGAGGAGATGGCATTTGAGGCAAAGCAACATGGCTGGGGGTAAATAGTTTGCTCTCTTAAGGTTGGCTGCAGGGGTTTTGTTTCAACATCCACCACTAGGCTCTGGATCAGGAGGAAACATCCCAGCTGGACCTTGTAATGGAAAATTTTACCATTATACCACACTATATATTATCGCTGCTTATGCATACTATTTCTCCTTGTGACACTGTTAAGATGACATCAGAGCCACAAATCTGACTGGGCTTGTCTCCTCCCACCAAGACCTCGAAGAATCCTTCAGCCTGTGTCTGGATTTTGGCTTGGCCAGGAGGCCTTCAGCATGTGTCTGTGTCTTATTTTACTATTCACTCAGTTCACACACATAGTTCACATACATACACACACACATAGTTCACATACATACACACACACATAGTTCTCACACACACACACACACACACACACACACACACACACAGTTCAACTCTTCACACACACCCATCTCTTCACTGCATCTGCACAAAAAGCACACGCCTGCAACTGTTTCTTTGTCATTCCCTCTGCAGAATGCTCTTCGCATGCTGTATGATTGTCTGAACTTCCTAAGGTATCCTTAAAAGACTATGATTCTCTAATCTCTTTATTTCAGAAGTCTCAACAGGTCAAATTTCCATCACAACCTCAAGATGTTAGGGACAAACCCAGGCCTGATCAGCCTGTGGTGGGCCTGCCTTAGAAGAGGGTGTCATGTCTGCTAACATCTGCTAAAATCCTATTACATTATGACACCCTACTGGAAACCCTCAGTTGGCACATTTATTCCAACTCATGTCATCTCAGGTATATGGACTCTACAAATGGATTGTATCACCTAGTCTGGTGGAGGGATGTGCTACAGCTAGAGAAAAAAAACAAGAGATGGAAATAATATTAATTTGACAAATGGCTAATCTTTCTGGATGAATCAGTTAATGTAAGCTGAAGATCAAATTATTGCTGCACTGCCACAGGTCACAAAATCTGAGGGGTCACAGAATACAGTGTATAAGTGACAGATACATTTTTCTTTGGTATATTATATTTTCATGTCCTTGTGGTTCAGTGGTTAATACATAATACTCTACATTAACAGCAGTTACAGACTGAGTAGTCTACCTGCCCAGGAAGAAGGCCACATAGAAGAGTGAAGAGAAGAGGGTGAAGAACTGGAAGGTGAACATCTTAACTGTGAAGCTCCTCTCTGTGGCAGCAAACGAGTTTGTCTTCTCTGAAAACCCACACATAAACACACAAACACACACACACAGAATATAGAAAAGTACAATAATGTAACTGATGCATAATGATTTGGTATGGTCTAAAATCCAACAAGTCAGATTTGTATTCACATATTCCAGATTTAATTGTTTAACATTTATGGGGAAAACAACAGGATTTGCAATCATTTCTTTATTTTTGCATTGCACTGTATTGTATACTCACTAGTTGCCTACTTCCAGCACAAGATAGTGAATAAAGTAACTAACTTCATTCTCACCCATGTCACAAAGCTTGAGAGAAATCCATCGGTTTACCTACAGGTGGAATAGAGACAACAAAACACACAAAGACATTAAATGTTTTATGATTAATACATTATTGGTAGGTCACACTTTAGAAGACCAGGTGTTATATTCACATATAACAGCTGGTCTTCTAAAGTGTCCCTCTTCCTGTTTCCCCAGAGGTCTGATCTTCCTGTGAGTTGAAAAACTGGAAAGAATGTTTGTTGCCTGTGAGGTTCAGCTGACAATGAATGAACTGAAAACATTTAACAATTAAGAGATGTGTTTTATTGTGCATCTGTCCTGTATAGTCGAGGAGTGTTGGAGAGTAAGTTCAAAATTATATTACAGTACATTTGCCAGTTACACTCTTGTAACTTTCCAGGAGTGGCATTCTAGCTGACACACAGGCAGCAAACCAGCATATATTGTTAGCCGTGTTTAGTCAAATCACTGCATATCATGTTGAGTTGAGAATTATTTTATATCGGCACATCTGGACACAGGATAAAAGACAGCTAACACTTGCACTAACTTCACCTTTCTATAATATAATATATGAGATGAACAAAAAATGTGTACTACAAATCCATTACTTACTATTTTTTTAGTTTATAGAGCTCTCTGTATGGCTCTCCGCTGAGCTTACGAACCTTAATTTGCTACAGAGATTGCAACTACCTACAAACCTCTAGTAGAAACTGTCATGGTTCTGCTGTGACTCCAGGATTTTTCCCTGGGTGAAATCGAATAGTTCATTTTGATTACCTTTTAAACTGAGTGAAATGACACGGTAGTATTTTAGCAGCCACCATAACAACAGCTGTTCGAATTCTCTGAAGCTTCATTGCACCCTAGCTGTTCGCATAGACAACACCGGACCATCTTTTATAAAAAAGAAATGACAAAATGTTGTACCACAATTCATTGCAGCAGCATCATTTAAAGTGTCCCAACATTGTAGTCGCACGTGGACACACCCACGCAAATATAAAATAAAATTACCATATGTTGTAATCTCACGACTGACACGATCCAGTAGTGATGTATATCTCACATTTGTCTGAGCTCCTGATTTCTATTCCGTCACATCTGTCTAGTCAGGAGTCACAGAGAACAACAAACATATTGAACTTAAAGTCACAAAATCATGATCATAAATTCAAATGTTTTCTCCACCTATATTTCTCCCGTTATTATACTTCAGTCCTGTTTGTTTGATTTTGATTTTCAATAAAATCTCTTTTGCTGTTTATTTCTGTGAGTAACTGTGGTTAAATGTTACCTCTGTATAAACTTAAAACATCTTTTCTCAGGACATGTCTTTCTGTTTTAAACAGGAAATTTTACTATAACTTGGGGCGACAGCACAAAGTACCATACACCATCCTTCCACAATACACCAGAATGTTGAGTCTACAAAGCAGCAGATTGAGATGGTCTTGGCCACTTAATGTCTCAACTTAATTCTTATGTCCAGCTGGTCTTCTATTTCCCCTTCCTATTCTCAGTCACCACTGGTCCCATATTGCTGTGGATTGTGTCACCGGTGTGCCTCCATCTGAAGGTACCACAAGCATCCTGGCAAGAGTGGCTCATTTTTCTAAAGTAGTACATTCCTGCTTTTCCAAGTTATCTCCTACCTCCAAGACTGCAGAACTCCTGGTCCTTCTTGCATTCATGCTTCATGGCCTTCAAGACATTGTGTCAGACCAGAGTCCTCAATTCTCCTCCTAGTTTTGTCTCTCCTCTTTGTCTCAAGTTTTGGGCCTCACTTGACAATCAACCACCCCTTTTTCTAAGAAAAAGGCCTATGGATGTAATTTGGAGCCTGTTACCTGGGGGATAACTGCCGTCTCTGCCTCATGAGACTTAGCAAACAGTAATTAATTAGTAACTAAAGAAGTGAGTCTGGACTAGGATGGAGTAACTGAAATTCTGGATAACCCATCTATAAAGCAAAAGCCAAACCCACAAAATGTGGTAACAGTTTTCTGTCAGAAGGTTGTGACTAATCTGGAACAGCATGTTCCAGTACTCAAATTGGCCCATAGGGGTGTTAAATGTTGTCTTTCACTAATTCCCCTCCTTAATTGTAATCAATTGATAAGAATTGTGCAAATTCAGTTGGATAAATATTTGTGAACCCTGTAGACGCTCTAAAGCAGAGCTGCAGGATGTTGATGCATGGTTTAATAGATTTCTTTTTTGTTCACAAAACAGAATCCTGCCCATGAATATTTGATACAATTTTAGGAAAATTACATTGTTTAACCAATCTAATGTCCCAAAACTTTCCACCACAGAGTTAATGAGGGTTTGAAGGGTAACAGACAAGCTTCCACAGCTTTTCATAGCACAGAGTGTGCGTATAGAGTTGCTGGATGGAGATTGGTCTTTGGAGCCGTCTAAGTTATTTGTGTAATCTTATAGAAAATGAGTTTAAAGCATCAACGATTTCTGGCTCATCTCTGACTATTAACTGATCCTGAAGTTGTTCACAAAACTCACAAATACACTCTTGAGAATCACCTACCAATCTGGATCCCTGAATATAATCAGGATGATTTAATACAAAACCAAAACATTATTAAGACTTGCGAATACGGTAAATCACATTGTGATCTTTTTCAAACTAATTAGGTTGATTTAACATGTTCTAACCATTGTATTATAGTTAATCCATAACCAGTGATTAGTCTTCTTGTTGAGAAGGGTAGAAAATATATTTTATTAATTTTCCTAGGTTTGAATATTGTCAAAGAAAACGTACCCGAGTCATGATCTGAATGGTGACATAGTGCAGCACAGCTCCCAGCATCATGGCAACGGTGTTGGCGTGGTCTCTGATAAACTCCCAGCTGCCCTCAGACAACAAGGCAGCGGCCACCACTCGAAACACAACCAGAAGGTGGGCAAGCCCGATGATGAGCATCAGCTGGAACACAAATAAACACACACTGAAATGCTGCCTCTTCTTCTGCTGTAAATAAATCCTAAAAGTATGTTTTTTTGTGCTTTTGTAGTATAAAATCATTTAAAGGAGATATATATACTTTATTTACTGTAACTACAACATAAAATGACCATGACATGTCATCAGAGATTAAGTAAACATGCTGGCTGAAACACTGAGTTCTCCGACAACAATGTTGTAACCAAAGACTGTACAGGGACATGTACAGACATTTTGGGGGGCAGAGACTCAATTGAGAAAAAGGGCTCTTCTCATAATTATAAAAAAAAAAAATTAAAAAATTTAAACAAGAAGTTAAATATAGTAGCACATCTCAGACAGCAATTTATTTTTATACCTTAACACTAACACAATTGTTAAATACTCAACAGTTCACACAGAGACAATTTCTTCTTAAGTATTCACTAGGTTTATCACGAGAGCAGGGAACACCAAAGGTAACTATGCCACAATGTGCATGTATTCTATGCTACTATAGTTTCTAGTATATATTTAGAATAACACACATTCAATATCTGGTGACAAGGACTTAGTTTCAGTATACCTATAATTCCCTCCTTTCACATTTGAGGGAGGGCTGTCTGTATCATGGATTGATAAAGATCTATCAGCAAACAACAAACTAGTAGAATTAATAGTTATTAGATGAGGAACCTACAATCAAAATGATGCAGATACTGTGGCAGGACACTACAGGCAAAAACATTGTTTTTTTATGTACTGGTCAATTTTGATATTATGGTCTATTTTGCTTCCATGTCTTCTTTCACTCTAATGGAAAGAAAACTTCAAAAAATACACATTTAGATGGTGTTTGTTCTACCCTCTGTCTGTTTGTATCTGTAGATTTCTCTAAATTCACCAAACAAGCTAATCTGCAACATAACCCTAACCCTAAACATAACATTCCAGGGGAAAATACTGTCTTGATGTAAGTCAATAACCGGGAAAGTTCTGTGGTGATGTATTAGTAAAATATTTGATCCTATTCACCTGCAGTGCCAATTGACATGTGTATGCAAATTAGCGTCTTTTAATTAGTTAACGTCTACTTTGCATATCAAGGTGGTGAATGTGATGAGATCATTAGATACAAATTTTACTGTATTCACCTGTAATGTCTCCCCTTAAGTGCAGTACATTAGCTATTGCTTAGCTATTAGCTCATGCATGTACATTAGCAAGACATAAGTTGTTTTTGTCTTTTGGCTAATTAGCTGTAAACTCGAGGCACTGGTAGCTTAGTCTTTTGTTCATCATCATTCAGGTCCACACAACTGGGACAGGAGCTGGGAGGTGCTGCCTGTCTGACAACACAGTGATGACTTCTGTGCTCACTAGAGGTGTGCACCTTCAATAGCTTCACGTTTCGATTACGATTCAGCAGTCAACTATTTCTTTTTATTAAGAAAGTGCTTTAAAAAATATTAGACTATTACTGTTATTACAAGTGTGCTGTAAAATAATTTTTGCAAATCAAAAATAAGACTACAACAGTAAGTCTATGACAGTGGTCAGTGTTCTCCGCACTGATTGACATTCATTCAGTTTAGACTTGTGTGCTGCACCTAAGGCTTTAAAGGACAAACTCTGATTATAGCCTTTACTGTATCAAGGTGGCCCCACCTGGCCCCCCTTGGCAGCACCACTGCACTGAGGCACATTACTCCGATGGTCAACAAGTGACTCTGCTCCTTTGATGTTTTCCAATCACTCACACTTACTCATATTTCTGTTCCTGGATAAACGGTGCGTCGCTTTTTCTGCAACAATGAAGTTAAAACACAGCGCTGTGTCTTAACCCTGATGTCCTGGTTGTGCTCGTCACGTTATGTATCATGTGATGTAGCAGGTTTAAACATGTATCTCAGTCCTGTACGTTGTCTAATAACTTGTGTTCAGTGATTATTGTTAGAGTGTAAAGTGAGCGCAGGTCAGCGAGATTGTGTGGAGGAAGCAGAATCCAACAGGAGACTCTGACACATGACCTTTAATGTGCTTCTTTCCTGGTCCTGAAGCAGCGGTGACTATAATTACTCAGTGGTGAGACATCGCTAAAAACAACATCAATAAATTATGTTCTGTCTCTGCATTGATACAGAGTTGTCCGGGTCGCGATGCATCTAGGAATTAAGAAATGTTCACAACTCTAGTGCTCACCACTGCGCAGGAGTCGTGGAGGGAGGGAGGGTAGAGAGGCATCGGAACTTGACAAAGTCTAATGTACCGACCTGATATTTAGATTTTTTATTCAATCAATATATTTGTTTGACAGGGAAGCTGTGTGCGCAAACAGGAATATAATATTCATTTATTTAAAAAAGCCCCCTTTGATGTCTGTGTGCACGTGCCAGCCTGTACCATATCTTATAGGGACACATGAAGGTGTCCAAAAAAGTGTGCAAAAGAAAGTGGGACCAACCCAAACGAGAAGGCCCCTATAAAGTCATCTTAGCAACCTCAACGGGCTTGAAAGTCAAAGGTAAGAATGTTTGGTTCCATCTCAACCTCTGCTGCAGAGCAGACGACCAAGAAAAAACACTTGAAGCATTCAGACGAATGCCGTACCCTGGGCTGGAAGGGTCAGGGGACACTGCCTACGAGAAGTTAGAGGATCCAAAGCCCACAGGGAGAAAGGTGATCCCAGAGACTGGCTGCCAGACGGGCAACTCATACACAGACGATGAAATCACAAGCCGGACTTAAAGTCAGAAGGGGCAGGACTCGGATCCAGATGAAGGGCCATCAAAGACATACGGATAGAAAAGCTAAAAGAATAACATTATGGGAAATAGGGACAATAACTGTAATTTTGTTAATTGACTGAACTTATCTATGTCAGATCAAATGAACATGACCAAACATTGACCCTGAGCCCAGAAGGTGTTAAAGTGGACAGTCTTCCATTGGATGAGCGATGCAATGCTGAAGGGGTGGCATAAATAAAGGTTAAACCTATCTGTTGATGTAATGGGTACCAGACTAGTCATGAATTTGGCCTCTGGGAGGAAATTTATGCATATTACAAAATACCCCAATAAATGTGACTGACCAACAAGTAATCTATCTGAATACTAAGTTTTCAAGGTATACTATAGCTCTGGGTGAACCCTCAAATTCGGATCAATCAAATTTGATAGCACATACAGCTCAAATATTCAAATGCTCATATTTATTTTCAAGAATCAAGCATATCAAAAGTATCAAACACTTCAGACACACACACAGAGAGAGAGAGAGAGAGAGAGAGAGAGAGAGAGATTTAACATAACCTACAACAATGTAAATAGGTAAAGTTTTAGATTACAACTTTCACTCACTGATGTCCAGTTTAGCCCGCTATTCAAATTCACCCAATGCCTATTTTTATATGCTTAAGACTAGAGACAATAACATTGATATTGTAGTTTAGGGAACACTAAGACCTAACATACAGTACAGTCCATAAAACTGAAAATCTGAATAGCTGGTCAAATTTGGGACTAGAAAAATATTGTATCTCCATCACTAAATGATTGTGTTAGCTTGTCATATTCTAAGATTGAGCTTTTTAGCTTTTTTTAAACTTCAAACACAATTTTTAAAAATCATTTCTGGATTTCCATTAGCTTCCACAAAGTGGAACTTATTTAATGATAGTTGGCTAGCTATACTGAGTATGTCGTGTGTGTCTGTTTTATTAAGTGTTTTTGACTAACCTGCTGCTCCCTTACTGGCGAACATGTCTGTAATTTTACTGTATTTTGCTGCTTCTGCAGCCAAGGCTTTTCTTTTTCACATCCTCTCTCTCTCTGCTCCATCTTTCCTCTTCTGCTGCTGACTGCGGTCCATTTTGACTGATGTCACTTTCAGAACGCGGCTCGCACTGAGATCTCTGCTGGGTTCAGTGCACGGGCACGCAGGGCTTTCCACTACGCTGCTCTCTGAACACTCTGATTGGGCCTGAGTTCAGCGTTCATCACAGCGCGCTGCGGTGCACTCAAAGTCCGCTGAGCAGCGCGCATTGCTCGAAGGTTGCTCTGAAGTCGGCAGGCCAGAACGAGTGTCAGGCCACCTAGAAATGTCCTGATGGCCAGTCCACGCCTGGTGGGGACGAAGTTGTGGGTGTAGAGGAAGTAGAGGAGGGACTCAGCACACGGCCCTGGGGGGCTCCGGTGCTAAGGATGAGGGTGGAGGAGAGGTGTGGGCCTATTATCACAGTCTGAGGGTGGTTTGTCAAAAAGTCTTTAATCCAATTGCAGGTGGTTGGTGGGAGTTCGAGGTCTTTCAGTTTTGTGACCAGTCTTCCCGGGATGACGGTGTTGAATGCAGAGCTGAAGTCTACGAATAGCATCCTCACATAGCTCCCCTGGTGTTCGAGGTGAGTCACTGCGGTGTGAAGAGCAGTGGTGATTGCGTCTTCAGTAGACCTGTTAGCTCTGTAGGCAAACTGGTTTGGATCCACAGTCTGTGGGAGGCATGTTTTGATGTGTTGCAGAACCAATCTCTCAAGGCACTTCATGATGGCTGGAGTGAGTGCGACTGGATGGTAGTGGTTGAGCCTGCCGATGGCGATCTTCTTTGGCAGTGGAATGATTGTGGAAGACTTCAGGCAAGGTGGGATGATGGATTTGCTCAGGGACAGGTTGAAGATTTTTGTGAAGACCTTGGAGAGCTGGTCCGCACATTCCTTCAGGACCCTTCCTGTCATGCGATCAGTGCCGGCAGCTTTCCATGGGTTCATGGCTCTGAGCACACGCCTCACATCATGCTCCTGCAGAGTGAGGGTGAGGCAGATTGAATTAGTCCCTGTTGACTTCACCTCAAAGCGAGCAAAGAAACAGTTAAGCTCCTCTGCCAGCGAGGCATCGCCACCAACCGTTGGGCTGCTGCTCCTGCAGTTGGTGATTTGCTGGATCCCCTGCCAGATGCGTCGTGGGTTGTTGGTGTTGAAGTGGTCTTTGAACTTGTTTTTATCGTCTGCTTTTGCTACCTGATGCCTCTCTTCAGGTTGGCTCTGGCAGTGCTGTACAGGGATCTGTCGCCAGATCTGAAGGCTGTGTCCCGGTGTTTGAGGAGAGATTTAACTTCCTTTGTCATTCAAGGTTTCTGGTTGGGGTACACCCAGATGACTTTGTTGACAGTGACATTATCAACACAGTTCTTAATGATGTGTATTGCTCCAGGTCTTGGTCCTCAAAAATGACCCAATTGGTCCTTTCAAAGCAATCAAGCTGAGCAGATGCACCTTCGGGCCAGGTCTGAACAGTCTTTGTGGTGGGTTGAGCTTGTTTTCTGAGGGGGGTGTATGCTGGTGTCAGAAGTATGGATAAGTGGTCTGACTGGCCTAAGTGGGGTAGTACTGTTGATCTAAAACCTTTCTTGATGTTTGAGTAGACTTTGTCTAGTGTGTTGTCCCCCCTGGTCAGGGGCGTCATAGTGGGGTGAAAAGTGTAACTGACTTCCCATGACCCCAAAGGGGAAGGGGTACCTAAAACGCCTGAATGATTTTTTTTTATTAAAATGTTTTAATTAATCTTATTAATTTAATTTCTAAAAGGAAAATGGTGCAAACTGGCTAATTAAATCGATTGATTTACTGAAATTTGTATCCAAATAGGCTTCCTGATATCACCTCTCTCACCCCTGCAAACAAATGGTTTAGTCTTTGCCGCACGCGATCTATATATAGTCTAGGCACACGATCAAAGTGAGTTTTTTGAATTGCGGTCAGAAAAGTGCAAGTTAAGTCTGGGAGTCTGAAAAGAAAAGAGTCTATCTATGTTTCTACTTACTACTGCTGATGTCTTTTTGCTGCTGTAATATTACAAATTTCCCCATTTCTGGACTAATAAATAAGGGACTTCTTATTGTTAAATTGTAAAATGTAATACATGTGAGGGATCCCTCCCAAGACGGACAGAAGTGCAATAGATGCCACGTGTAACTGAAAACATCAGCAAAATAACTGTATTTACAACATTGATTAGAAAAAACAATTTGTAACATATTGGAAAGTAAACGAGTTGAGGAGTTTACATATCTACTCGTAGATACTAAAGGCCTCGCACTCGTTCACATCATTACCATAACCTTTCCCCTCTTATCTATCCCACCCGTTCCACACATACCCAACACCTTTTCACAGGGGGCCTCTGGAACTGCCAGTCAGCTACCCGCAAGACGGACTTCATCTCTGGCTTTGCTACCCAGCAATCGCTTGACTTCCTTGCTCTCACTGAGACTTGGATCACACCGGCCAACACATCCACCTCAGCTGCTCTCTCATCTGCCTTCTCTTTCACCCACACACCCAGATCCACTGGTAGGGGCGGTGGTGCAGGTTTACTCATCTCCCCCAAATGGAGCTTTTCTCTCTTCCCGCTGCCACATTTTACCCCACTGTCTTTTGAATTTCATGCTGTGACAGTTACTCATCTGGTACAATTAACCATTGTTGTTCTCTACCTTCCACCAGGTGCTTTGGGAGATTTCTTGGAAGAATTAGACATCCTCCTATCAAACTTCCCAGAAAATGGCCCTCCACTTGTCCTTCTGGGTGACTTCAACATCCAGACAGAGAAGTAATCTGACCTACTACTTTTACTTTCTTCCTTTGCTCTCTCACTCAGTCCTTCCCCTCCTACTCACAAAGCTGGTAACCACATTGACTATATTTTCACCAGAAACTGCTCTACATCTAACCTCACTGTAACCCCACTTTATGTCTCTGACCCTACCACATCAACAGACTCTGTCCGTCGCAACATTCGCTCCCTCTCTCCCCTCCTCTGTTTTATCAGCCCTCCCTTCAACTGACTCTTTCTCACTCACGCATCCTAACTCTGCCACAGACACTCACTGTTTTACTCTGTCCTCTTCTCTTGATTCTCTCACGTCTCTTGATCCTCTTACGTCACGACAGGTCTGCAAGTCCTCCCCAGCTCCGTGGTTTTCTGACTCGGTGCGCGCCGACAGAGCCACTATGTGAGCATCAGAAATGGCGCAAATCTAAACACCCTTACAACCTGCTCACTTATCAATCTCTTCTCTCCCTCTATTTCCGCAGCCAAAAGCTCTTTTTTACCAAACTAGAATTTCAATCCTCATTTTCTAACCCCCAAAAAACTCTTCTCCTTCTTTTCCCACCTCCTTGACCCCCCCAGTCCCCTTCATCCTTCCACCCTTCTACCAAGCCACTTTGTCAACTACCTTACAAAAAAGATAGATGACATACGCTCCTCATTTTCAAATCCACCTTCTGTAACTACATTTCCATCAACTTCATCTTCATTCCTTTCACTTTCCTCTTTCACAGCCCTGTCTCCCAATCAAGTTCTAACCCCCGCCCGCCTAACCACCTGCCTCCTTCACCCCATCCCATCTCACCTTCTCCAGTCTATTGCTCCTGACCTTCTTCCTTTTCTCACCCATCTTATCAACACTTCCCTGCCAACTAGCTGTTTCCCTAACTCTCTGAAGGAGGCAAGAGTTAACCCTCTCCTGAAGAAACCCCCCCTTAACCCGTCTGAAGTAAACAACTACCGACCGGTCTCTCTTCTTCCCTTTCTTTCCAAAACTCTCGAGTGGGCTATCTTTAATCAACTCTCCTCCTATCTCCACCATAACAACCTTCTTGACCCTCACCAGTCTGGTTTCAAAGCAGGCCACTCAACTGAGACTGCCCTCCTTGCTGTCTCTGAGCAACTTCACACTGCTAGAGCAGCCTCTCTCTCCTCTGCCCTCATCCTTCTAGACCTTTCTGCTGAATTTGATACAGTGAACCACCAGATCCTTAGTTCCTCCCTTCAGGACCTGGGTGTCTCAGGCTCTGCTCTCTCCCTGCTCTCATCCTACCTCAACGACCGCACTTACCGGGTAACTTGGAGAGGATCTGTGTCTGAACCTTGTCCTCTCACTACTGGGGTCCCTCAAGGTTCCGTCCTGGGTCCCCTCCTCTTCCCTCTGTACACCAACTCTCTCGGCTCTGTCATTCACTCACATGGCTTTTCCTACCATAGCTATGCACCCAACTAATCCTCTCTTTTCCCCAATCTGAAACACAGGTAGCAGCACGAATCTCTGCCTGTCTGACTGACATCTCTCAGTGGATGTCCACACACCACCTGAAAATTAACCTTGATAAGACTGAACTACTTTTCCTTCCAGGGAAAGGCACTCCCACCCATGACCTGACTATTACCTTTAACAACTCCGTGCTAACCCCCACCCAGACTGCTAGGAACCTGGGTGTGACACTCAACAGTCAACTATCCCTTAATGCCAACATTACTGCAACAACCCGTTCCTGTAGATACATGCTGCACAACATCAGGAGAATACGTCCCCTTCTCACTCAGAAGGCGGTGCAGGTTCTGGTCCAGGCCCTGGTCATCTCACGCCTAGACTATTGTAACTCCCTCCTGGCAGGTCTACCTGCTAGTGCCATCTGACCTCTGACCTCTGCAGCTCATCCAGAATGCAGCAGCTCGACTGGTCTTTAACCAACCTAAATTCACTCACACTACTCCGCTCCCTTCACTGGTTACCAGTGGCTGCCTGCATCCGTTTCAAAACATTAGTACTTGCTTACCGTGCTGCAAACGGATCGGGTCCAGTCTACATCCAGGACATGGTCAAACCTTACACCCCAGCCCGTTCACTCAACAAAATCACGACTGTTTGCTGTCCTGGCTCCTAAATGGTGGAACGAGCTCCCCAATGTCATCAGGACAGCAGAAAGTCTTGATATCTTCCGCCGCAAACTAAAAACACATCTCTTCCGACTATACCTTGAATAAAATGTTTTGCTTAAAAAGTAGTGATTTAGTAGCACTTAAATGGCACTTACTTATAGCACTTTGTAGTTTGGCTTTCTTGAAGAAAATTGTACTTTCTTGATTCTTGTTGTTCTGGGTTTGTACCCTCATGGTTGAATGCAGTTATTGTAAGTCACTTTGGATAAAAGCGTCCGCTAAATGAAATGTAATGCAAATGTAATGTTGTGAGTTAATAGCACTAAGCAGGTAACCTAGTGCTATGCTAGGATTAGCATCGGGTGGGACATAAACAGCCATGACTGTAGCAGCACTAAACTACATGCATGGCTGTCTATATCCCACCATATATGCTTCAGTGTCATAGTTAACCTGTGCAAACCTGTGCGGAAGACTAATAAACATAGGAAGACCAACTAAAAAAACAAATCAACCAACAGACGAGCAGTCTTCTTAAAATAGTAAAGACGACGGAATACAACGTGACCAAACGTGCAGCAGGCAAATAGCAATGCGCCGCTAACACTAGCTGACATGGAGTAATTTCTCAAATCCATGGAGGACCGCATTATCGCCAAACTTTCTGACCAACTCTCTGCTGACCGAGCAACCATCGGCCGGCACGACCAGACAATTCAACATATGGAAACGTCACTAAACGACATGGAGACAAGACTACCAAGCCTCAATCCTCCTGCTTGGCCCTGTCTAAAGAAAACAAAGCCCTCAAACTTAAAACAGGATGATCGTGAAATTCAATCGAGATGCAACAACATTCCGCATGACCGGCTTACCTGAAAAAGCTAAGGGCTTGCAACCAACCGTTTTCATGGAGGTGTTCCTGAAGGGGACGTTTGGCGCAGAGACCTTTCCAACTCCTCCAGTTGTCGACAGAGCCCACCGAATTGCCATCCCCTGTAAGAGACAGGATGGCCCCCGCGCCATTCATCACTCCGTTCCATCACTACCAGACCAAGGAGCATATCCTGAGGCTAGCGAGGGAAGCTGGAACTCTCTATTTCCGCGGATTTGAAATACACATCTACCCCGACTACAGCTCTGAGGTCCCCAAGAAAAGAGCAGCTTATCTCACAGTCAAGTCGCAGCTGAGGTGTGCTGTAATTGCGTACAGGATGTTTTTTCCTGCCAAGCTCCAAATCATCGACAAGAACGGTGAGAAACTTACTTTTTCTTCTCCCGGAGACGTTTCCAACTTTCTTCGAAACAGCAGACCAAGAGTCTCATTTATAAAACAGTGCGTGGGATTCATACTAAAGTGTACGTGCGCACAAATGCCAGAAATGTCGTACGCAAAAGAAAATTACGATTTATAAAACCGCGCGCACGCACACCTGAATGCAATGTTCACTTTATAAATCACAGTCCACCTGGAAATGTTCGAACTTGGATCTGCCTCATACTCCGCCCTCTACATGCCCACATTCAACCATAAATGGTCAATGGAAAGCACCTCATGAATATTAAATTATCCTGCTGACCAATGGGTTTCCTACGTGACTCATGACAGAGTGCAGCGAGGAAGCGGAACTTTCTGACACTGACATCGAAGTGTTTGTTAGTGAGGTGGAGATGAAGAGCGATTTTATGGGACAGCAGTGATGTGATTAATAAAGAAAATACACTGATACACTGCTGCGGATTATACAGTGAGTGAGAGTGAGTACGATAGAAAGAACGGAGCCTGAAATAAAAAAAGATCCAATTCAAAGGTGTAGGCAAAATAAACACACTCTCAGAATTTGAGGGAACTTTTTGTATCTCATGTTCGTATTTTAATCATCCAAAACTGCAGGATTATTAAATTCAGAGACACTGTGATGTCCTCAATCTATATAATTTAACAGAATTAGTATTATATGCTTGTGTTTCTGCTGGGATGGTTCGGTTCAGTCGGTCGCTCTTTGTGATACTGGACTCATTTCAGCACAAAGATCACAGATCACAGATCTTTAGAATATACAGTATATCAGCTGATCATTCATCATCATGGTACAAACATTTTTTGTGATCACTGAACCCTCATTTCAGCATTACGCACGGGTGTCACGGCAGTGTTTATTTATTTAGAGCAATCGGACCGATTACCTCACATCAGTGGATCCTAACCTCCACTCTGGGATCTTATTTGGAGAGTGAATAGGTTTTCTTTATTTTTTGTGAGTGATCTCCAGTGCGCTCTATGCACCTGATGGCACAGTCACGTTCACTGCAGCGATTTGATGATACACACACAGTGTTGGAAGATATTATTAAAAACTATTAATGACTCGGCTGTGTAATTTGCTGTTTAATGGCATCTATTTTGCAATTAAAAGGTTTGTGTGAAACCGATATCTCGCAAGAGCACAACTAGAGCTGTTGGTGTTCATGTCAATGATGAAGTGGATCAATATTCTGGCTTCAGTTCACCACCTCACGTCTGCATCGCCACCTATGCATGGGTCAGAGTTTGTGTGGAAATGCACACATTTTCCCGTCGTTTGTTTTAATAAATCCCAACATTTGCGTGACAAGTGGCGTACGCATGTTTCAGGCCCCGTTTTGTGCGTACGCAACGGTTATAAATGACAACCAAGCTAAGTTCCTCTCTTTGTCAACTCTATAAAATACTGTATGAAAACTATTCGGTCACTAGTGCGATCACATTGAAAGGTATTTACCGAGAGGATCGTTCTGCTCCTTCTTTATTTTGTGGACACATAGGTTAACGTTAGATTGACAAACTAGAGTGTAAAACTGATCTCAGGTCACAGTTTTTACCTCAGATTTTCGTAACTATTTTTATTTTTTTTACACTTTCACTGTTCCCAGTGATATAATGAATGCACTCTTACACATGGGCATGCTAAAAAAAACACACTGACTGATGAAAATAAGGACATATTTGGAACCCGTCACATATATAACATCTCTCTTCTAGTGCTGCCACTCGTTTGTCTATGTAAACCTGCTAGTGGTTCTAAAACAGCCACATCCTTCACAGTCTATTATTATCATCATTATTATAATTATTAATATTAATATTTTATGTAAGACTTTTCTTATTAATTTTCAAGGAACTAAGGCACAGAGGCATACGCACAGACGCCTATGTAGCAGGTATTAAAACTAATATTGCATTCCACCAAAAATCCCTCAGTTTTTGTTAATTATTGCTGTTTATTGTATTGGGTGTTTTACATGGGTTTGGCGCCCTCTATTGGTCGTGGGCGGACATTGTGTTTATTTTCCCGGCTCTCGCCAGAATGCACTGGAGCTGGCCGAGAGCGGTACGTATTTTGTACAGCGCGACACTAATGTGTAAATTTCTAAGCTGAAGACATATGTAAGTGTTTAGAATGATTCATTTGTTTGTAATATCATAGCAGTCGAGCCGTTTCATTTATTTTTGGTTCATTTTCATTTGTGAGTTAGTTCAGAGTGTTTTAGCGAGCTGTGTTATGTTTCTGTGCATGTGCGTTGGCATTCGCCATTTTGTGTCCTGAAGTACGCCTGTTGAATCGTATATTTTTTTATGTTAGGCATGTACTGAAGACAAATGACCAATGCTGTTTCTTTTCTTCTGCTGAAACTCTGAACAGCAATAAAAGTCCTGTGCCGAAAATCAAGTCCCGGTCTTCGACTTCATAAACTGACACAACGCAGAGCATACGACACAAAGGACAGACCGGTTACATTGGTGCCGTGACCCGGATCCATCGTGGATCAACACCAGCTTGGTCACCGGAGGTTGCTGAATGCCATCCCAAGGTTTTTTTTCTTAAGTTTGCACTGAAGTGACATTGTCACATTGGGATTCCGTTTTATTTTTGTATTTCACTTGGGAAAAAAAAATTATTTGTTGCCCATTGTATTTTCTTTTTCTTTTCATTGCCTAATGTGAAAGAACATTCTCAGTTATTATTTTTTTGGCACTCGCCTAAGTGTTTAATCAGAAGAAAATGACATACAATGTGGGAAGGGGAGAATATGTTCCTACTGGTGATCTGGTCTTACTTCTGGGAGGGGAAGACTTTTAAGTGAGCTGTGTAATACTCCAGTTAGAGTTCCAGGCAATGTGGGCTCACCAGCCTTTAGCTCCACCAGATTATCTAATAGTCTATACCCTACCAATAGACCCGCTGAAATGCCTTCAGCAATTCCAGACATTAGTGACCCAGCTTTAAATCATCTCATCACACACATCGCCCAGCAAGTGGGACAGACTCTATCAGCTCAGTTAAAGGGGGAGGTTAAGGCAGATGAGGGCGCACAAGTTCAGAACTCAGGTGCAGGCCAGACACTCACTGACTCAGCTCTTAACCTGACTGGTGTGAAGTTAGTCATGCAGTCCGATGTGAGAGAGCCTCCTGTTTTTAGAGGAGATGGTTCAGACAAGCATTCTGTAAATGAGTGGGAGGAGCTTATGGACACATATTTGAGAAAGAGGGGTGTACGACTTGAGGCGCAGTATGAAGAGATTTTATCCAAGCTAATGGGTAAAGCTAAAGACGTAGTGAAGATAACCCTACGTAGCAACCCATCACTGAAACCCCATGAGAACCCAAAAGTGATAACGAATATACTGAAACAACATTTCGGTGATGCAACATGTTCAAGTATGCCTCTTGCTGACTTCTATAGCACAGTGCCTGTAACAGGAGAGAACCCAGTTGAATATTGGATCCGCCTTAACAAGGCTGTCGACGCAGCTGAGGAAGGCTTGAGGAGACAAGGACGACACATTGATGATCCCAGTCGAGAGGTGACCATGATGTTTGTAAAGTATTGTCCAGATCCCTCTCTTGCTGCAGTGTTAAAGTTCAAAGCACCAGACAAGTGGACTGCTAGTGAAATACAGGAGCAGGTTGATCGTTATCAAATTGAACTGAAGGAAAAGTTATTTACCGAGCCAAGTTGCCCTACGCCAGCTAGAAATGTGACAGCTCATGTTCAAACAACTGCAGTCGATGTGTCAGCTTCAGCCAGCTGCGCAGTGTCGCCTCCTGTCCAGTTGGAAGTGAGTGCCACACCTAACGCTCAGATTGATGACAATTGCATTAAGACTCTCATTGGCCTCCTCGACCGTACACTTGCTCAAAACAATCAGGCAGAAGTTAGACAGCACTCACCTGACCAGTTACAAAAGAAATTCTGCAGGGTTTGCAAGTCTGTTGAGCACTCCACTCTTGCTCACTGTAGATACGAGCGCTTGTGTTTGTCTTGTTTCAAGCCTGGCCACATTAAGAGGAACTGTCCGAATAACAATTTCAGACAGGAGCATCAGGTCACAAACTCACCTCGAGAGCAGCAGCCTTTAAACTAATCGACTCACATTTGGGGAGGGGATGTGTGGGTGACAGTAAACAAACCCTCAAAAGTGACAATGGACTTGAACAGTGTTTTGTGAAGGCGTGCAGTACAGCACCAGTTGGTGTGAAAGTGATAGCTCAGAACACACAAAGAGTTGAACCATACGATGAACTGTTCTACGCTCCAGTCAGTGTAAATAATAAATTCCAGATGAGAGGAATGCTAGACTCGGGTTCCATGGCCTGTACATTCAGTGAGGAAGCAGAGAAAAAGATGCTCAAAGAAAACATATTGTCAGAACCTAAACAAATGGACGAAGAAGTGGTTTTAGTAGGGTGTGGAGGAAAACTCACGAAACCAAAATGTATGTACGAGGTTGAACTGAAAGTGTATGGGGAGAGTTGCATTGTTCCAGCTCTTGTGGCACCAGGTCAGCGAGACGACCTTATCATTTGCACAAATGTGATAAAGTTCCTTATGCACCAGTTGAAAAACAGTGATGATTATTGGCGGCTCATCACCAATGACAGTCTCTCATCATCTCCTGAGTGTGAGCAGTTCTTGGACCTCATGGCAAACACATCCCGTTGGAGGGGTGAGGAGCTGCCAAACAAGATTGGCACAGTCAAGCTCAAGCAGTCTGTCATTCTTCTGGCGAGGCAAGAACACCTTGTTTGGGGCAAGCTACCTAAAGATACACCTATGTCACCAGGAAGTACTGTTATTGTTGAACCCACTTCATCCAAATCAATGCCGCGAAACATCATGGTTGGCCGCGTTGTGACACCGCTGTGGGGTGACAGGTGGGTCCCCATGAAGGTCACCAATCTGTCTGATAGACCCATTAGGCTAAGAAGAAACTGTAAGCTTGCCGACGTGTCCCCCTGCTTGGCTGTTGAGGATTTTGAGGTCTTCCAAGGCTCTAGCAAGGTTGAAAAAACTGCCCCTGAAGAACACTCCACTTCCACCAATCTTTCAGACCTTGAACAGAGACTGCAAGATGTTGGTCTTAGCAACTTTGACATAAAATCATGTCATACTGACCACAAGGGGAAAGAAAAGTTAGTTCAGTTACTTGAGCGCTACAATGACGTCTTCTCAAAGCATGCATTGGACTGTGGTGAGACAAAGGGCTTTGTCCATCGGATCCGACTTACCGATGATCGTCCGTTTCGCCTTCCTTATCGGAGAGTTCCACCTGCTCAGTATCAGATACTACGACAGGTTCTGACAGAAATGGAAGAGCAGGGGATCATACGGAAATCTGTGAGTGATTATGCCTCACCATTGGTGCTGGTATGGAAAAAAGATGGAAGTTTGAGGATCTGCACCAATTTCCGTTTGGCTGAATGCGAGAACATTAAAGGATGCCCACCCGCTCCCACATCAATCAGATTGTTTGGCTGCTTTGGGAGGAAACACCTTTTTCAGCACAATGGATTTGACATCTGGCTTTTATAACATCCCAATGGCTGAAGTGGACAAGAAATACACAGCTTTCACTACGCCACTAGGCCTACACGAGTATAACAGGATGCCGCAGGGACTGTGCAATAGTCCTGCGTCATTCATGCGCATGATGCTGAGTATATTCGGTGATCTCAACTTCAGCAGCCTTTTATGCTACTTGGATGACCTGCTCGTTTTTGCACCAACTGAGGGGGAGACTTTACAGAGACTGGAGATTGTCTTCCAACGACTGCGAGACCACAACCTCAAGTTAAGTCCTAAAAAGTGCCACTTGATGCAAGCATCTGTCAAGTTTTTGGGCCATATCATAGATGGCAGTGGGGTGGCTGTGGATCCGGCAAAGGTCGAAGTCATATCTAAGATGTCCAAAGCTGATCTCATGGAAGATGATGGGTGTACACCTTCAGTGCGGAGGATCAGATCCTTTTTGGGGATGGTATTTTATTACCAGCATTATATCCCCAATTGCTCTTCCATCGCTAAACCACTCTTTGCTCTCACTGCTGGACAGAAGAGAAGAGGAAAAGCGAAAGTAAAGGAAAATGCGGGGACATACAGGAAACTTAAACACGATGACTGGACTCCAGAATGTGACATTTCTTTAGTCAGTCTGAAGGAGAATCTATTGAACTGCGTGGTTCTTGCCCACCCTGATTTCTCACGCCCACTGATTCTGTCAATCGATGCTTACTTGGACGGGCTTGGTGCAGTATTGTCACAAATACCAGTTGGTGAAAGTAAAGCACGACCCATAGCTTTCGCAAGTAAGACCATGAGCAGTTCCCAAAAGAGGTATCCAGCTCACAGGCTAGAGTTTTTGGTGCTTAAGTGGAGTGTGTGTGAAAAGTTCAGCCATTGGCTAAAAGGCACTTCTTTCACGGTGTGGACAGACAACAATCCACTCACATACATAATGACCAAACCCAAACTTGACGCCTGCGAACAGCGCTGGGTTGCCAAGCTCGCTCCATACACATTCAATCTAAAGCACATTGCAGGAACCAAGAACATAGTGGCTGATGCCCTTAGCCGGGATCCGTTCGCTAGGACAGTTGGTCAGAGGCTTATCACAGAGTGTTATGACAGTCTACTTACTGAATCTGATGAAGTTGGGGAAGATGGGGTTCAAGATGCCTTTCGTCTAAAGGTACAGTGTTTCCAGACAAAGAGATCCACACCAGGGTATGCAGATCAGTCTCATCCTCTCCCACTCTCATGTAACAGAGTTGTGAAAGCACTTCTTGATGCTCATGACCAATGGGATGCTGCCACAGAGTGTAGAGCAGCTCAGTTAGTCCAGTCTGTTCAGCACCTCGTACCACCAGGACACGACCTGTTACCTACCTTCTCCCTGGAGGAGCTCCAACAAAGCCAAGAGCTGGACCCTAGCATCTCAAAAGTTCTGCCGTTTCTGAGTCGGAAAAGGAGACCCTCAAGGAGGGAGAGAGTCGGTTTAGACACAGGGGCCTTGGTGCTCATCAAGCAGTGGGAGAGACTTAAAGTTCTTGATGGAGTGCTTTACCGTGTTACCAAGGATCCCTTAAGTAAACAAAAGAGACACCAGTTTGTTTTACCTCGATGTCTGGTAGAAAAGGCCTTGCGGGGTGTGCATGATTTAGCTGGATATCAGGGACAGGCAAGAACAATTCAGCTGACAAGACAGCGATTCTTTTGGCCTAGGATGGAGCATCAGATAAAAGATTACGTCAAATGCTGTCAGAGGTGCATCCTGGCTAAGACACCTGATCCATCCGCCAGAGCTCCTCTCGCAAGTATCAGGACCTCAGCTCCTATGGAGTTAGTGTGTTTGGATTTTTGGAGCACAGAAGACAGCAAACAGTGTTCAGTGGATGTTCTCGTTTTGACAGATCACTTCACAAAGTTGGCCCACGCATTTCCATGCGAAAATCAGATAGCAAAGCAGGTTGCTAAAAGGTTATGGGATAACATCTTTTGTGTCTATGGATTTCCAGAGCGCATCCACACAGATCAAGGGGCCAATTTTGAAAGTGAGCTGATAGCGGAACTACTCGGGTTATCAGGAGTCTCCAAGTCGCACACTACGGCATACCACCCAATGGGGAATGGAGGAACTGAGAGATTCAACAGGACTCTGGGTAATATGCTTCGTTCGTTGCCATTGAGAGAGAAGGCCAAGTGGCCCCAACAAATACAGACTCTAACTTTTGCATATAATGCAACGGTGCATGAGACGACTGGATATGCTCCCTTCCATCTCATGTTCGGCCGTGTTCCGAGACTCCCTGTTGATGTCATGTTCAAACAAGTGTTACAGGACCCTGTGGTTGTTGACTACAGCAGCTATGTGAATACACTCATGTCCCATCTCCAAGAGGCAGTAACTATTGCGCAAAAACATTGCATCAAAGAGCAGGAAAAACAGGCCAGGGGTTACAATCAAAAAGTCAAAGGAACTTACCTGAACAAGGGTGACAGAGTACTCCTCGCCAACAAAGGTGAGAGAGCAAAGAAGAAGCTTGCAGACAAGTGGGCGGCGACAGTATATACTGTCATAGACAAAAACCCACAGACTCATATATACAAGCTGGAAGATGATGAGGGGAACACAAGAGTAGTGCATCGCAATCTTATCCTTGATATCAGTTTCCTGCCCATTGAATCTGCTGAGGGAGATATGACTGAAGCTCAGAGCTCATTTGATGATTCTGAAGAGCAGTCTAATTCAGTGGGTCTTGTCAGCTCTTTGGGGGAGGAGGATTCAGAGGATAGGACGAGTGCTTGGGTGCTGAGTGGAACAGGGGATGCCAGCAGTCGCAAATCCTGGGTTGGTGATGAAACACACATCAATCAACCATGTCAGGAAGATGCTGAAGTTGGGAGTGGAGAAATAAGTCACAAAGACGGCGACACTCGCAACTCTCTCAGACTACAGACTGATGTTGACGTTGCCACAGATAGTGACAGTTTTCTTGCAGTACCGACAGTTGACATCGAACACAACCAAAATAGCCAAGCATACACACCACTAGACACACAAGGTGTAGTTAGGACACGTGCTGGCAGAGTTGTTAAGAGAGTTAACCGTTTGGTAGACACAATGGCTCAGACGCCATTCACCTTTAGGGGGTTGGCAGATTCCATCAGTAAGAGATCACAGTCTCTTCTTACCCTGTTTTAGAGGGGTTGTTTTGTTTATTTTTTTTTCAGTTTATCTTATTGGTTTGAGATACTGTAATTAATGTGTTTATTTTCTAACATGTACGCTTTGGGACTCAGTAGGTCGGGTGGTTTGGTGTACAAGGCACCATACTGTTCTATGAGAGATTTGATCACCCTTTTTATTTCTCTGAACCTGGTTACCAGGTAGCTTATACAGCTGAAGATAAAGATTGTACTCTTTAGGTGGACCCGTTCCAGTTTTGACAGGATGTCAGTTGTCTCTGTTGTACATGTTTTATCCTGTTAGGTACGCAATCAGGATTTTGGTGTAATTCAGGAGGGGTGAATGTAGCAGGTATTAAAACTAATATTGCATTCCACCAAAAATCCCTCAGTTTTTGTTAATTATTGCTGTTTATTGTATTGGGTGTTTTACATGGGTTTGGCGCCCTCTATTGGTCGTGGGCGGACATTGTGTTTATTTTCCCGGCTCTCGCCAGAATGCACTGGAGCTGGCCGAGAGCGGTACGTATTTTGTACAGAGCGACACTAATGTGTAAATTTCTAAGCTGAAGACATATGTAAGTGTTTAGAATGATTCATTTGCTTGTAATATCATAGCAGTCGAGTCGTTTCATTTATTTTTGGTTCATTTTCATTTGTGAGTTAGTTCAGAGTGTTTTAGCGAGCTAGCAAACATGTGTTTCTGTGCATGTGCGTTGGCATTCGCCATTTTGTGTCCTGAAGTATGCCTGTTGAATCGTATATTTTTTTATGTTAGGCATGTACTGAAGACAAATGAC
Source organism: Hippoglossus hippoglossus (assembly GCF_009819705.1). NCBI lineage: Eukaryota > Metazoa > Chordata > Actinopteri > Pleuronectiformes > Pleuronectidae > Hippoglossus > Hippoglossus hippoglossus. The sequence goes on along the minus strand of NC_047153.1, from coordinate 32,575,239 downwards.
CAATGCTGTTTCTTTTCTTCTGCTGAAACTCTGAACAGGTATGTTTTGTTGCATAGGACTCTTGTTGTAAATAGAAAATGTGAATCTTTTCATGATGTGTGACTGTGGTATGAGTGAATGTGATACATTCAAAGACAATTGTAAATTATAGTTTTGCTATTTATTTTTATGAATACTTATGTATTTTTGCATTTATTATTTCTGATATAGGCCTTTTTGTTTTTATTAGGCAAGATTTGTAAATGTACTAAGAATGCACTGGAGCTGGCCGAGAGCGGCATGTACTGAAGACAAATGACCAATGCTGTTTCTTTTCTTCTGCTGAAACTCTGAACAGCAATAAAAGTCCTGTGCCGAAAATCAAGTCCCGGTCTTCGACTTCATAAACTGATACACAACGCAGAGCATACGACATAAAGGACAGACCGGTTACACCTACACACACACACGCAACTAGACAGATACAGGCACAGGGACATGCACAACATATACACACAGACCAAACCACAGCTATGTCTGCTGTTTTATATGTATATTTAACACTCCTCTGTTATTACTGCCGCTGTTTTGCCTACTGTATTTGCTTTCATCTGGTAGTAGCTAAACTTTACAAGTGGCCAGGTTGCCGGCAATTACAATTTGATAATAGGAGGCGACTGTTTTAGACAGATAATCAAACAAGGACCGATCCCTCACCAAATCTGCCAAGTTGTCAATGATTGCATTGCTCAGAATGGTGTTTCTGATATTTGGAGATTTAAATTTAATAATAAAAAAGCATTTTCCTTTTTGTCAAATACCCATCTTTCATACACTCATTCATACACGCGTTGAGTATTTTCTTTTAGATAATAGATTACTGGGAAACGTTAGCACTGATATTGTGATGCTCTTATCACAGCATCACAATATCAGATCATGGTGCAGTTTTGTTTCATGTAGCATTACCCAACTGCCATAGACAATCACGCAATTGGAGACTTAACCCCCTCCTCCTAGCTAATGAAGAATTTGTTTCGCTTCTTCTCAATTTAATTTCTTTCGTGAAACCAATGCCTCTCCAGAAATTTCCCTCTCTACCCTATGGGAGACTTTTAAAGGTTCAGTGTGTAACATCCTGGTAACATCGCATCAACCTCAGTACTCCTCACTCCCCCCTTCCTTCCTGAGCGTGAGGAAAGCTCAGTGGCCCTCATGCATCAAAACACCGGACGACCTCAACGAGCCGACTTATCTCCAGTGACGAGGATGATATAGATCGATATATATTTCCTAATATTACCTGTGTATTTCGTATGCAAACAGTAGTTGATAATCTACATGTTGAAAATATGTTACCACGCTGTGGTAGTGCATTATGACGGTAGCTAGCTGAATTAGCTTAATGCTAATGTGGGCTAACAATGCTAATGCGGGCTAACGGTAGCAAACAGACTCGTATAGCCTGATAACAGGGAGATGGAGTTAGCAGGAGACACGTGTTTATTCCGTTTACACACTGAAACAGAGCTGTACTGAGGTGAGCGAGAGACGAGGGAGAGATCCTGAATATTTAAGTTGAGCTTTCAATCAGGGTTTAGAGTTCATCATAGCACGAAGACAGCCCTCGCAAAAGTCACTAATGACTAGGGTTGAGCCGAATACTCGGATGAAACGAGTATCCGGTACAGATAATGTACTTTTACGAGCACGAGTACCATACGAGTAAAATGTGTCAATATCGTTACTCGTGATCAATGAAAATCCTCATTGGATAGCTGTGTCCACATCATGCCTTGATAGGCCAGCCACACACAGAGCTCTTCCCCTACACAGAGCCTATAAAAAGTTCACCGCCAGCAGCGCCACGCAACACAATCTTGTCGTTGTCACAACAACTCTGTCCACAGTGATGCTAATTTGTAACATTGTTATCTATGACCGAGTCAGAGTGCACCCAGCCCGGCTAGACGCACATATACCGAGCGCTCCTTTCTCTCACTCACTCACTCACTCACCACACACCCACCCACACCACATAATTAACATTGTGTAGAAATAAAAGTTACAGCACACCCCCCCCCAAAAAAAACACTACGACAGGTAGTGAAAAAAGCCCTGTGATCAGTCACACACACAAACATCACACTGTTAAAATTGATTTTATTATTTTTTACTTGATACTTCTTTATACTGCATGTGTTGTGTTCATTGATTCACTGAAGTTTATTCACTGAAGTTTATAAAAAACTTATAAATCACTCATCTCAATTCTAAGGCTGTTCTGTAAATAGTTTTCTAATAAACAATAAGGCCCAATCCCATTTCACCCCTTGGCCCTACCCCTACCCCTTGTTTTTGAGGGTTATCTTGCCGCTTGAAACAGAGTCACAAGGGGTACTGGTGGAAATCTTCCCCTAAGAATTGGGACAGCCCTTCAAGAAGCCGTTACATCATCAGTAGTCGTCGAGGAAACCCGACATGTCATCTGAAGTCGTCGATGTACACAGACGAGACAGTTTTGCCGGGGATATCATTTTAATAACATTGTTGAGATCTTAAATAACCCTTTGCTAATGATAGCAGTTACTAAAGTGACAAACCTATAATATCCAACTAACATCTATGCTAATGCAAGTGAATCAATGACATTTGAGATTGAAAAGCTTGGATGCTCTGCATTATTTCCCATATGAATCAAAAGCACACAGCTTCAGTTTGCTAGCAGTGGTCTGTATGCTAACCTGCCAGGATGCTTTGCTATTAGAGGAGCAGTTAAGTTCAGTAACATCGCTGCTATACGCAGGATCAATCAAGTGCATCGTGTGTCTTCAAACTATGTGAAAATACGGGACTATCATGCAAAAAAAAGATCACTAGTATGCTAACGCTAGTGCGATCGCAATCTTTTGTATTAAGGTTGTTGTGAAAAAAGTGACCATAATACATTGAATTGATATTAAACCAATCATTATCGTAATTTTAAAATCCTTATTAATGGAGAAAATTCTAAATTTGTGGGTCTCTTTCCCAGCTTGCCGGTGATTCTCAAGGCATTCTGGGTACCCCTACGTTTGGAGTGAGGGTCTGAAAAATCTCCGTTTGGAGGGGTATAGAGCCCTACCACTTGGCCCTACTACCCCTCCGTCCGAACAGGTATTGAGACAACAAAGGGGTAGGGCCAAGGGGTGAAATGGATTGGGCCTAAATATAGCAACTTCTGATCAACCCATATCCATGTCAGGCTTAAAATACCAACTTTCGGTTAGGCCACGCCCACTTCCGAGTACGGATTCGGATACAGATAATTTAGTTGGTTGAACAGATACAGATAATTGTGTACTTGCTCATCCCTAATCGACACCACGTTGGTCACATGAGTAACTCTGTTGTTTTATAACTGCTGTTCTTTGTGGCACTACGTAATTATAGTTCACGTTAAATTTTGATTCTGCTTGGTTTTACTGCCTACACTACTGCCTTGTTTTCAGCCTCTTTCAGCTCAAACTCACGTCGGGAAATAACTCTCATACACAAAACCGTGCCCTTTCAGTTTATAAATGTGACTTAGGACCGATTTGGCAGATATCTCATTATTGAATGCAAAATCCTTTCTGTAAAACTAAATCTGGTTAATATATATTCGAGAAATACTTTTCCTGAGGTTGGCTGCTCCGGCGGGCCAATTTATCATAGTATACTCCAACCAGAACTGGATAGATCCAACGGGGTTGACACCTCTCACTCTTGGACTAGGAAAGAACTACTTCAGTGTATGAAAGAATTTCATCTGGTAGATGTGTGGAGAAGTAAACACTCCAGTCAGCGAACATTTTCCTGTTAGTCCAGTACTTATCAGAGTTTTTCTTGAATTGATTATTATTTGGTCTAAGCCGATTTGATTCCAAAAATGTCCAAATGTTGGTATGATAGCATACTAACCTCAGATCACGCCTCAACCTCACATGTCATCATATCCCCGTAGATGGCGATTACAGTTATTTTGGCTTAGGGACCCAAGCTTTATAGAGTACATTGAAACACAAATAGATTATTATTTTGAGAAAAATACTGATCAGACGTCTGCCTCTGTGAGGTGGGAAGCCTTTAAAGCCTTTCTGAGAGGCCAAATGATAAGTTTTACAAGCTTTAAACATAAATCTCATAGATTAGAAATGAATAAACTTGAAAAAACAATTAAGGAAACTAGACAAAACATTTTCTAGATCCCTGTCGTCTACTAATTATGGAACTTCACAAACTGGGAGCAAAATATAATGTTTTGTCCACGAATAAGCAAAATAAAAGCTTGATGAGATTGAGACAATTGTATTATGAACAGGGGGAGAGGGCTGGTAAGCTGCTGGCCTGGCAAATTAAGCAGACTCAGGCTAAGAGGGCAATAAAATCTATTATAACACATAAAAGGGAGCTAGCTTCAGACCCAGGGGAAATAATTTACACTTTTCAATGCTTCTATCAGAACTTATATAGCTCTGAATATATAGATTCAGCCCCAAATATGCAAAAAAGTTTTTGGGACACACTCAATTTGACAGCCTAGATAAAGAATCCTTAGACCGATTGGACCATAACCTTGGGACCCAAGAAATATCTGAGGCTATATCTAGCTTGAAGGGAGGCAAAACACATGGACCAGATGCAATTCCAATTGAAATATATACAATTTTCAAATCTAAATTAGTACCACCCCTGCTTGATATGGACAAAGAATAATTTGATAAGGGATCTCTCTCCCCTTCGCTTAACACAGCAATAATTTCATTGCTACTGAAACCCGGAAAAATACCAACCAATTTCTCTTCTAAATAATGACCTAAAATTCTATGTATAGCTCTGGCGAGGAGATTGGATACAGTTCTACCCCAGATGGTTCATTCGGACCAGAATGGATTTGTGCAGGGACGACAGGGATTCCACAATACACGAAGGGCGGTTAATATTCTCTTTGAAAAGTGTGGCCTCCCTGACCACTCTGTCTTGTCGTTGGATGCAAAGAAGGCCTTCAACAGGATAGAGTGGCAATACCTCTTTGACGTCCTGAAGAGATTTGGTATAGATGGGAGATTTCTCAGAAGGGCTCAGCTTCTGTATTCCAACCCACAAGCTGAAATACTAACCAATCGCATTATCTCAGCGCCCTTTAAACTTAACGGAGGAACGAGGCAGGGATACCCCCTCTCCCCTCTACTGTTTGTCCTGACTATTGAGCCACTAGCCATGGCAATTCGCAAGCATGCTGATATAACAGGAATTAAAGTAGGAAACATAGAACATCGAAAAGCATTGTACGCGGATGACATAATTTAATTCTGCTCCAAACTGGACATGATAGGAACCGTTGGCACCTTTTCAGGTTATAAAATAAACAATGATAAATCAGTGATAATGTTCCTGACAGAAAATGAGAGGCATAATCCCCCAATCCATACTCCATTTGTTGTATCGAAACTAACAAAATTACCCCTACTATTGATGAAAGTATCGCAGCCAGCAATAACCCCCTCGTAGATGCAGTTATACAGCTAATATGATTGCAGCAGGACTGCTCGATACATAGTATTTCTCCTCAGATACTCGACCATTAATGACATTAATCCACCAATTCACTGACCTTCAGTTATGCTTCAAAATGTTTACCCTTATCAATGCTGCTAAAACCTTTATCTTGGTGATGTTCTCCTTTACACTTGACATCTATTGTACTTCTGTCCGTCCTGGGAGAGGGATCCCTCACATGTGGCTCTCTCTGAGGTTTCTACCTTCTTTTTACCCTGTTAAAGGGGTTTTTAAGTAGTTTTTCCTTACTCTTGTTGAGGGTTGAGGGCAGAGGATGTCACACCTTGTTAAAGCCCTATGAGACAAATTGTGATTTGTGAATATGGGCTATACAAATAAAATTTGATTGATGATTGATAATAAATAGATGGACCAAACTACCCATATCCCTAATTGAACACAATAATATTCTTAAAATGAAAATATAAAGTACATTTTTATATCTCTTCCAGTCAATTCCACTCTCTCCACCTCCCTCCTTTTTTCAATTGCTTAAGAAAACCTTCTTAAATTTTGTTTAGAACAACAAACGCACAACACTGAGACTTTCCTTGCTGTATTTACCATTTCTAGATAGGTGGACTACAATTACCAAATCTCTTATGGTATTTTTGGGCAGCGCAAATTAGGGCAGGTATGTTTAACTTTGTGAGTGACTAGCCCCAGCGTGGGTCAGTGTGGAATCCTAGGCGATGGCAGTGCCATTAAATTTGTATATATAATCAGCAGATAAGAAAAAGCTACTTTAAAATACCCAAAAAACCTTTTTGAAAAATACGATAATGATTTGGCATAATGACCTTGCATATTTGGGTGAGACAAAGCAATTATCTCAATTCTAGCCAATTTTCGGTAATGATGACTTTCACCAAGGCAGAGCAGACCCGGGTTTCAAACTTTGGTCCTCCAAAGGTATAACTAAACTTTCTGATTTATACAACGATAAGAAATTTCATTTGAAGATCTAAAAACCAAATATGGTATTCCTAAAAAGCACTTTTTCGAGTATCTCCAGACCAGAAGTTATATTATGTCCAAGCAGTATAATAGTTTGACACTTCCCCCTATGCAATCTTTGAAGACATCACTGTTAAGTATTTAGAAGCCAGGAGACAGGTGTCCATGCTATACAACTTGTTTGTTAGCGGGTCCAAAGATTCTTCAAAGAATATTTTATGAGCCTGGAATACAAATCTTATCTCCTCGGTTAAAACCCAAACTGTAAACACACATTCCAAACTCCTACAATACAAATGGCTGACTCGGCAGTACATCACTCCAGCCAGGTTGAATCACTTTAACCCCAATATTCGCCATACATGCTTTAAATGTCCTCACCAGAATGGGTCGACAATTTTGTGGTCTCAAATGATGAAAATATATATATATTAACACTCCCATAATTTTGTTAGCTACCAGTATCAAGAATTTTAATTTTACTATTATTATTACCCTTTTCAACCAGTATGGGAGGGGGGTGGGGGGGTTTGATGCAATGTGTTCTCATTGCTATTGTTTGATTTATACATATGTTTATCTCTTGTCTTACTGTCCTGTTCTGTTTCTCTGTAAAAAACAATAAATATAGGTTTGAAAAACAAAAAATTTCACTTCTCAGATGACGTCCGCTCCTTTGGTTTTTCTGTAGTATTTTTCTCCATTCAACGTATTTTCTGTTCGCAAACTTCCTACCGACCTTTCATAACAACCTTCCGATCCCACTTCTTCTTCTACGTTGTTTTTACGGGCACGGTCCTTACTGCAGCTTCTTCATTAAACAAACACACACTCACAGTCTATGTGTCCACACTCCAGACTCCAGCTGGAGGCGGTAATGCACCAAATCGTTCTTTGCCGTCATTTTAAATAGGCAATCGAGCTCAAATCTTAGAAGGCTTTTCCATATCGTTTACTCTCCCCCTTCCCACCCCCCTGAAATGGTAATATTACTAATGGACAGAAATCTGAGTATTTCCCTCTTGGCAGAGGCACACACCAGGGCTGCAATCTATCCCCTCTACTGTTCGCCATCGCCGTTGAACCCCTGGCCAGTGCCCTTTGACAATCCAAAGTCTTCCTGGGCGTGGGGACTTTCTGCACAAATTATCTCTTTACGCTGACAATATTCTCTTATTTGTTTAAGACCCTTTGAAATCTGTTCCCTCCATTCTCAACACCTTAGCTCAATTTGGGAAACTCTCAGGCTATAAAATCAATTTAGAAAAAAGCTAACTGTTTCCTCTCAATCAAACAGCCTCTGTTATCCCTGCATCACATTTCCCATTTAGAATTGTCCACAAGGGCTTTAAATATCTTGGGATGGAGATCACATTCGTATTTCCGGATATGAAAGCCTCCCCTTGACCTAGGAGCAGGGGGGTCAACTGCCAAGCTTCTCAGGCTTGTAAAACTGCCAGAAACTGGAACCCCAATTCAATTTATGTCGTTAACCTGCATGTCCAATGCAATTTACTGTGCTGTGACAGAATCTCCCTTTTCATGCATTATTTATTTCATGCATTTGATACTTATTAAGTATGAAACATGTCACTTCCTGTCGCCAGCAGGTGGCGCTATGACCCAAAGTTAATATTGACAAATGGAGCTGTTAGGGGCGGGACTGTGAATGTGTGAATGAGGTTTGAGGCTGATAGAACAATGCACAGAGGAGTTATAATAAATCCCTCATTTTTGGCGAATCCTCAAAATTTTACGCCACGCCACGGTCACACCGTGTGATGAAATCGTATATACCGAGGTAGTTTATATCTCCATCTTGTTGAGATGACATTCACAGAATTTGAAGTTGATCTGATGAAAGCCCTAGGACAAGTTCGTCAAAGTAAACATGTCTAAAATGGTCAAAATGGCCACTAAAGCCAAAATGGCTTAGAATTCAACTCAATAATCAATTAACTAAACTCCAAGCATGTCTCAAGGACATAAAAACCTGGATGACCCACAATTTTCTCTTTTTAAACTCAGATAAAACAGAGGTTCAAATACTTGGCCCTAAACACCATAGAGATACATTATCTAATGATATAGCTGTGCTAGACGACATTGCCCTTGCTTCCAATGAAACAGTCAGGAACTTGGGAGTGATCTTCGATCCTGATTTGTCCTTTAAATCTCAGACATGTCCTTTCTCAAAAAGATGCAGAAAAACTAGTCCACGCCTTTGTTACATCCAGACTTGATTATTGTAATTCCTTATTATCAGGCTCCAGCAGTAAGTCGTTAAAGACTCTGCAGCTTGTCCAAAATGCTGCAGCACGTGTCCTGACAAGAACCAGGAAAAGAGACCACATTTCTCCTATATTAGCTTCACTACACTGGCTTCCGGTTAAATCTAGAATATAATTTAAAATTCTCCTCCTCACCTTCAAGGCCCTGAATAATATGGCACCATTATACATTAAAGAGCTGATAGTACCTTATCAACCCACTAGAACACTGCGCTCCCACAATTCAGGCTTACTTGTCGTCCCTAAAGTCTCTAAAAGTAGAGTAGGAACCAGAGCTTTCAGCTATCAAGCCCCTCTCCTATGGAATCATCTCCCACTTTCAGTTCGGGAGGCAGACAGCATCTGTACATTTAAGAGTAGGCTTAAAACCTTCCTTTTTGATAAAGCTTATAGTTAGAGCTGGTCCAGGCTCGTCTTAGACCTGCTCTTAGTTATACTGCTATAGGTCTAGAATGTCGGGGGACACATGACACACAGAGCTTCTCTTCCCAGCTTCTCCTTCCTCTCCCCCCTCCTTATCACATCAAAGAAATTAATATCTCATCAATACATGTTACAGACTTGACTTCTTCCCCGGAGTCCCTTTGCCTTTTCGTCCACAGATCCAGGGCTGCGGCCACATCATGAATTGCGTATCAGAGATCATGATCGTAATGGCGGATCCTGTATCGTGCTGGCTGATCGTGATAATAATGGCAGATCCTGTATCGTGTTGGCATCTGATAGTGGTGGTGGACCACGATCGAGGTGGCAGCTGATGGTGGATCCTGATGGCAGCAGTGGACAATGATTGTGGATTATGTTGGCATCCGATCGTGGTAAATGGTTCATGGTTTTGTATTTATATAGAGCTTTTCTAGTCTTGATGACCACTCAAAGCTGTTTACAGTACAGTTATACATTCACCCATTCACACACACATTCATACAGTGCATCTATTAGCAGCACTTTTTGGTTCTATAAGGGGCAATTCGGGGACCCAAGGACACTTCAGCATGCAGACGGGGAAGACTGGGGATCGAACTGCCGACCTTCAAGTTGGAGGACGACCGCTCTACCCCTCAGCCACAGCCGCCACATGGTGGATCCTGATCGTTGTGGCTGCTGACCATGGACTATGATTACAACAAGACTGCTTGATATACAATATGTCTCCTCAGATACTCTACCATTACTGGCAATAATCCATCAATTAATTTACCTTCCTACAAAGTGTTTATTCTAATCAATGCTGTAAATACCCTTATCTTTCTGATGTTTTCCTTTACACTTGACATCTATTGCACTTCTGTCCATCCTGGGAGAGGGATCCTCACATGTGGCTCTCTCTGAGGTTTCTACGTTCTTTTTACCCTGTTAAAAGTTTTTTTTAAAGTAGTTTTTCCTTACTCTTGTTGAGGGTTAAGGGCAGAGGATGTCACACCTTGTTAAAGCACTATGAGACAAATTGTGATTTGTGAATATAGGCTATACAAATTCAATTTGATTGATTGATTGATTAAGGTGAATACTGATATGAAGAATATATGTACAGGATATTAGCAGCAGATGAATAATTATTTTAGCTTATAAATAAATATATATACAGCAGATATATACTCGATCAATAAATATAGTAAATTTAAAGCAGACGAGTTAGTGTATGATAGCTTTATGTGAAAAAAGTTCAGTAGCCTGAGAGTGTGAGGGTGGGGGGAGTGCAAAAAGAGTATGTGACTTCAGTGTGTGTGTTTGGGTGGGGGTTGGGGGGTGTTTGGAGTTGAGGAGTTGAACAGCCCTGGGAGCAAAGGTTGCCCTTCTCCTCTGAGTCCTGCACCCAGGGCAGCGAAGCCGATGTCCTGAGGGGAGCCATTTAAATGCTGAGAAGACAGCATGTCCTGGGTCGAAGAGAATCTGATATGCTAACCTCCGTGTCTGCTTCTCATAGATGTTGGTGAGTGATCTCAGTGGAAACCTGATGATCTTAGAGCAGACTGTGATGGTTCTCTGCAACCTGTTCCTGTTCTGGAGGCTGGTGGAGTGAAACCAGCAGGTGATAGAGAATGTGATGATTCTCTCAATGATAGAGTAATAGAAAGTCTGGAGGATGTCCCTACTGACACTGAAGGAAATGAGCTTCCTTAGGAGGTATTGACGCTGCTCACATCTTCTGAGAATCTCCTTGGCGTTGGAAGAGAATTTCAGTTGGCAGTCAAAGATGGTGCCCAGGTACTTGTACACTTCAACACGCTCTATTGGGTCCCCGTGGATTCTGGTGGTGGCTACTGTTGCTAGTTCCCTCAGCCTGTTTGAAAAGGTGACAACCATCTCTTTGGTTTTGCTGAGGTTCAGTTCCAAGCAAGAGCTGTCACACCACTCCACAAACTCCTGCAGAATTGGTTCGTGGTGCTTTAAGGGGCCTGATAGCAGTGACAGGAGAACTGTGTCATCTGCATATTTAACCAGGTGACAGTTGGTCTGTGTGGATCTGCAGTCATCAGTGTAGAGGTTGAAGAGCAGTGGTGAGAGCACACAGCCCTGAGGGGAGCCAGTGGAGTTGAAACGGAAATCGTATAGGATGTTGTTGACTAGGATTCTGTGCGATCTGTTGGTGAGAAAGTGTAGTATCCACAGGATGAGTTGGATGTCTAGATGGAAGCGGGAGGAAGGTTTGTCAGCCAGGATATGAGAATGCAGGGTGTTAAATGCAGAGGAGAAGTCTGCAAAGAGGAGTCTGACTTAGGTGTCGGGGTGCTCCAGACGTTGTGCACAGTGTCTGTTATGGAATTTTCAGAAGACACTGTCTACTCTCGCTAAGGCATAGTGCATGTGGCTATCGTTTTTGGATAAGTGCGAGAGCTTGGCAAAGGTCCACAGTGTCACTCCCTAGACACCATAAATATGAGACTGCGTAGGCAGGCACTAGAAAATCCAGAACTAGAAAATACATTGAATTGTTTAGGAACTAGCAGACCCATAGATTAAATGATCAGTAGGGGTTTAAAGTGGGACCACAAGAAAAACAGACATCATGCACAGATGTTGTATTGATGGATTCAGATTTTCTCCTTGCCAAGCTTCAATAAATATTTCAGCATAAGACATCAAATGGCTCCTGAACACTTTCTTCACTGATGAGTTGACCATTGACCAGCAGATTTTACACAACAGTGTCCATGATGACATTTTTTGCATCATCAACGTCTTTACCTGCTCTGTATGTAAATTGTCATTCCATTTGGCAGATTTGATGGCACGTTTGACCTCTTTGTTGACCTCCTTTTTTCCGTTCCGGTGCCAGTGAAGAAGACTGTTTTCTTCCTGTTGACGATGTCTTTGAGATCTTTGGTATTATTGTTTGAGAAGAAAGTGATCGTTTTGCTGGGGATGATGCTGTATACACAGGAGATGTATGATGAAACAGAGTCCACTTGCACATTGATGTTGTTGGAGGGGGCTACGAGGGTGTTCCAGTCAGTGGTTTCGAAGAATCCATGTAATGTTGAAATGCTGTCACTGCTCCCCCTGCTTAATGGTTTTAGTCACCTTCTTTGCCCTACTTATGACCGGAGTGTATGCTGGGGCAAGCAGAATTGTGTGGTGGTGGGCAGAGCCGAGGGTGGGAGCGCTGCACTGGCTCTGGGGTGTATGTAGACCAGAATGAGAAAAAGCTGTGGAAATTCTCTTGGGAGATAGAAGGGGCTAAGAGAGAGTGCCAGGAGCTCGATGTCCGGAGTGCACAGTTCCTCCCTCACGACAACTGTAGAGCACCAGTGTTTCATTACATAGAATGCAATGTGCTGTAATCCTGCAGTCACAGTTGTAGTAAACAAAGAGAGAGAGAAACGCTGAGCTGGATGTAGACGAGCGTAAGAAAGTTGCGGTTAGTTAAAAGTAGGCGGACAAAAGTTATAAAAACACACACACTCTATCCTGTGTTTACACAACAAGATGAGGAACACACATTAAGTATGAAAAAACAATAAACAAATGTTAAAAACAATGTAGGTTACAAAATATTGCTCTATGAGTTGGCCGGTCGACCACACGAGCAGCGACCCAGAACCAATATGTACACCTATTATGCTGACAGGGCAACAAGTAACAGTATTTGGACCCCCAGCTCCACAAGTAAGGAGGACCAGAAGAAGCTTTAAAGGGATAGTTTACCCCGAAGTGTTTGAGTTCACAAAACACTTCTGGAGTTTCAGGGGTAAACTTTGTTAGGGCAGAATCCAATACAATTAAAGTCAATGGTGAGTCCTTATTCAGACCTAATAAAACCGAAAAACATAACATCAACTCAAAACGAGGTCATTTACACCGTGTTTTTGGCCTAAATGGCCCCTCCGCTCTAAATACACAGGAGTTCCGTGTGCTGATATCCAACTCCTCACCAGCAGAGGCCCATGAGTACCGTTCCATAAGGGAGAGGACGATTAGGCCTGCTACCAAGCAAGGATGAATCAGAAGACGTCAACAGCACAGGCGGCTCCTAATCAGGCAGCTCCTAATCAAAGTGGATGAATTGGAGTGCGATAATGACCTTCTGGCCCACAGCTTGAGGGTCTGCATCAACGTCCTCGACAGTTACAGATGGCTGCGTGGAACTAGCTTGCATGCAAAAGAATCATAAAGTACCTATACTCTAACACATTGATCACTACTGACACCACGGTAAGTCCTCTCACAATGATATATACACGCAGCACCCTACAATTTGACACAACGTGTTTGTGTAAGCACTGTCCTCTACATTATGAGCACTGATTTCAACACATCTATCCTCATCTATTCAGCAGCTTCATTGGCTCCCGGTCAAATACCGCATTGTTTTTAAGATTCTGCTCCTCACCTTTAAGGCCACCATACTTTTCTGAACTCCTGCACATCGACACACCCTCCCGCACCCTCAGATCTTCTTCTTCCATTCACCTCACTGTACAACCTGCCCGTTTGTCAACCATGGGCTCTAGATCCTTCAGCCGCTCTGCCCCCCGCCTCTGGAACTCCCTCCCACCAGACATTCCCAACACTGACTCAGTCTCCATTTTTAAATCACTTGTAAACAGGCTTTTTCAGTTTGATTGTCTTTCATTTTTTATTCACTGTTCATTTAATTTTATATGTTTTATTGATGTTTTTGATACATTGTTTCTTATGTTGTTGAGTTTTTTATCTGCCGTGTAAGGTGACCTTGAGTGCTCTGAAAGGTGCCTTTAAATAAAATTTATTATTATTATCCTGCATTATTATCAAGTATTGAACATCACACCAAAAATATATACTCAAATACACTGAATGTTTGAACCATATTCACTTGTGTTAAAGGGAATTTATTGTGTGAAGTATAGCAAGACTGGCTCCATAGTTAGTTAAAATGTTTTTACTATAGCTTGCTCAAACCATAAATGAAATGGCCCACTGCGTGTGTTTTAAATGTTATTCCACTTTGTAAGATTGCTTCTTGTTCACTTCAAAAATTATTAATACAGCATCCATGTTGCCAACATGATTTTAGATGCACATGTTTGAACCTGTGAGTTGCATTAGCCATCGTCACGGTGACTACTGTTGTCACTGGCCAACAGAAACCTCTGGTAGCAGTTCGCTAGAACAATATGTTCTACTCTTTAAAGTTTATAATTAGCTGGGAAATGTTGTGGAAAATGTTTGTTTAATATTTACTCTGTTTGTGGAATGCTCTTAATAAATATGCTCTGTGGTAAAAATACAATATACCCTGTACTACAAATGTATCTAGTGTGGTAACATATACTCAGTTTTACAAAATGCAGTCTAAAGTCTCCTAAACATAATGGAGTCAAGAAAACAGTCTGGAAATCCTGATGATTCCCCATATCTAGTGTATGGGGATACAGACGTATGGGGATACAGACGTATTACACCATTATTTTTTTACTTTGATCATCTCCAGTGAATTATTTTGAACACTATTGGGTCTCCAGTTTACGTATTGGAATAGAAGTCTGAACTTAGAATCTGGCCCTCTGCTGGACTTTTTATCTCCAACAATGTGAAATAAAAGACATAACCTTGGCTATGTTTCTTAAATGATAAAAGCACAATTGTACAACCTTCTTTATGTGGGGTATGAAGCTCAGACCACACCGTGATTTCTAGCATTTGGTAAATGGTGCTAGTTCACCGCATGTTTAAAGGGGGATGAGACTGAGCCGGTCATAAACTGTAATAATCTGTTCAGTCTGTCTGTTTGTATTCACTTCCTGTTTTATTTTGTTGTCTGGGTTCTTGTGTCTAGGGTCTAGTTCTACTTCCTGTTGGTTTCCCCACACACCTGTACCTTGTTTGTCATTAAGCTTTCTCTATTTATACCCTGTGTTTCCCCTCACCCTCTGCCAGATTGTCATTGTCTCCTTCGTGTGTTCATGCTCTCCAGCGTTAAGTTCTGTGTGTTTGCTTACCTGGTTTTGGACTCTGCCTGGATTACCGACTTTGGATTTTGTGCCTTTTCCCTGAATGGACTTGTTTGCTTCTCTGACTGCCTACCCATGTATGACCTCTGGATTGCTAAAGTAAAGTTTTATTTTGTACTTTATTTTTTGTCTCCCGTGCTTCCTTTTGCAACTGAGTCCCAGCTTTGTACAGAACCGTCACATAAACAGGTCTGTATTTATTGAGTGGAAGGGTCGAGGTGGGGTTTGAGTGGTTCAACAAGAGCAGTTTTGAAATAAGCATGGGTGGTGTCATTAAACCATGGAGGCAGTTTTGAGACTGATCTGATTGGGGCAACTGAATCCAGGTCAATAAAGGAGTTCACCAGATGTTCGGTTTCAGGTATATGGGGCACAGAAGAGAGAGATGAGAATGCTTAAGAAAAATTTGCCAGCTGTTAATAATGCAAGAGAAAATGGGGGCCAGTTTAATTTTGGGATTAAGTTGATTCTGCCCCACCAGAGCCCCTCTTATGACAGCGGACTATGTGTTCAGCCCAAGACGACTGGTGGTTTGGAGTAGAGCAGGATAAAAGCTTGGGACAGGTGGAGGGGTCCCAGAGAACTGTGTCAGGCATGTATGCCTGGAGTATATTGTTCTATTCTTCAATAAAACTGCTTAAGAGTCTGAGTCTCTGTTCCGCAGTTCATCCGAAAGCCGGTGGATGTCCTCCTTAAGGTTACCATGTTTATATTTGCTTTCTTAAGTAAAGCACAGTCACAAGGCATAGATGGCATGATGTTTTGTTAGCTTAGCTAAGAGGCTAAGGAAAGTGAAAAGTGATGCTAGCAGGAGTAGGTAGCCGGCATAACTGCCTGCAACTCAGGATCCTGAGATCAGATGGGTGAGATGTGATGCTCTATAATGAAGTTCAGGACTGTAAACTGGGATCTTGGCAGTCCAGTGCAAGAATCTGACTGGATATAATTGTTGAGTTAAAGCATAGTGATGCTAGGCAGAAGTGACGGGAGTGGGAGCAGCAGGAGTAGATAGCGCAAACTGTTAATTAGGATCCCAAGATCTGATTGACGGAGTGTAGCTGGTGGCAAATGCAGGAGCAGGTAGCGAAACTCAAGATCCAGAGATTTGATCAGGGAAGTGGATCAGAGACTCCAGTTGATGTGCACCCTGATCATCAGCGTTGGCGCAGAGAGATTAGGCATCAAACACCCATAAAGAGCTGAATTTTCTAAAACACTAGTGCAAGAGTCGAGAGAAGAAAGACATACTGAGAGGCCAACCTAGGTTATCGGCAGTTCTGTTTTGATGAATGCTAAATTTCCGACACCGGCGACCATGGATAAATACATTCCTGGGGCCAGAACGGTAGAATGATATATTAAACTGCTGGCTAAGGATAAATGCAGTTATGGTAAAGTTGTTATTCACGTCAGACGGTCGTCACAAGAAATATTATTGAGTGGTGTTTATCTATGCAAAAAAATTAGTTTTCCTCGGGCCCCTGCCTAATCTGACCAGTGATGAGATGTACAGGCACTGTCATCCTTTCACTGCCAGCTGTCAATGGGGTGTTCAGAAAACAATGTGAGCTTCATATGTGGTCTGATTAGGAGAGGCATCATTCATCCCAATTTGGATGGAGCAACTCTCATATCCAGAAATCTGACTGATTTTCTTAGACAGCCAAAACTATGACAGTCCAGAATTGATACCAGGAGGCAGAGTTGCAGTCCCAGCACTTCTTTTAGGGCAGTTAGATCCTTAAAACCCTATAGAAACTTTCTGGCACCCAACCATTGAAATTTCCTTTGAAAGCATCATTCTTAGCTTCATACACCCGAGCCAGAAATGACAAAAAACAGTTATGGTAGTTATTATATATCTATGTGCACCCATACATTTTTTAGGAAGACTTTTTATCTAAGTTAGTCCTAATACCACAGATAAAGTCAAAACAGTAGGTGATTTCATCATTCATGTAGATGTTGCGAATGATAGCCTTAATTCAGCATTTAATAAAATAATAGATTCAATTGGTTTTATTCAACATGTAAATAAACCCACCCACTGTTTAATCACACTCTTGATATTGTTCTTACATATGGAATAGACACTGAAAATTTGATAATTGAATATTTCTCCACAATCCCAAGTCCATTTTTTGTTGAATTCACAATTTCCAACTACACTGAAGTTGAACAAAAACATCACAAACTATCAAAGAATTTCTTTGATAGCCTATTTACTCCATTGCCATGTGTCAGTACATCACAGTACACAACAGTTATCACAACTATACTTCCACACAAGTTATTGATTTTGTTAATAGTACAGCAGCCTCATTACATACAACATTTGACACTGTGTCTCCTGTGTCTTTCCCATGTGTGTCTCCTCTCTGGTAGCCTTTAAACCAGAGGATTAATCAGCCAAACAGCCCTCAGCTGTTTTTATTAATCCCCTGGTGCAGGTGGAGGTGCCCTCTGAGCCACCACCATGCCCACAAAGTGGTAACCTGTTATGTAATTATTTGCACAGATATGGCTTGATTGAAAGACTTTCTGTCAGAATTTATAATCCATCATAAAACGTTAAAGGTCACCAACGACCTTTTCATTGTCTCAGACAATGGACTTGTCTCTATTCTCGCCCTGCTGGATCTTAGTTCTGCATTTAACACAACTGAATATAGGACTCTTTTACAGGAATGTGTTCAAGACATAAAGGCCTGGAAGACCGATAATCTTTACAACTAAATTCAGACAAAACTGACAAAATGAAAATTGTACCTCAGAAAAACATTATCTGACCAGATAGTTGCCTTGGATGGCATTAGCCTGGCCTGCAGCTCTACTGTAAGGAACTGTTAGGAAGTTATGTTTGACCAGGACATGTCATTTGACTAGCACATTTAAAAAAGATGGATGTCTGGAGTCCAGTGCATGTCTGCAAGCAGCTCAAGAGTAGAATGGGGGCAGGTCCGGGAGGCAGATACCATCTCTACATTTATGGTTAGACTTTCCTCTTTGATAAACTTTAAATTAAGGCTGGTTCAGATTAGCCCTGAACCATCCCTTAACTTGCTGATATAGGCCTAAACGACTGGGAACTCCCATTATGCACTGAGCACTCTCCTAATTCTGCGGGTATCTCTGACTCCACAGCTGCTGGATCCAGATCAAACACTACTCAACTATCATTATTATTATTATAATAATAGCTATTTATAAATGCTAAAGAGTGAGTGGTTCGTCTCTAGCCGCTGTGGGTAGACCTCGGTGGCAACGTCAATTACCACAATCACAAAAAACCCATGTTAATACCAGGTGTGAACAGGGTAACAATACTGTTCTGGGATCACATGTTAGAGACATTGCCTCCACTTAAAGGACTTCTTATTTCATCTTATTTATAAGTTTTTTGATTTAAAAGGTCAAGCACTGCTTGATTTGCTTGCTCTGACATCACACCACTGCCCTGTCCTCCCTAAATTCCACCAACAAGTAACATATCCAATGAGAGGCCTAAACAAAATGGATCATGTCTACAGCACGGGGAAGGGAAGGATATAGTCTCCCTCCACCACAAAGGGTTGTCTGATCATCTATCATCCGTGCATACAAACCACTCACTAGGAAAATAGAGCCTTGTGTGAGAATCATGAAAGCATGGTCTGAGGGGGCTTCCTCTTAACTCCAGGACTGTTTTGAACGCACATACAGCCTCACTGACTTGTAGCTCTCACCCCCACTGTAATGAAGCTTTGAGAGGATGGTACTAACGTCATATAAATCAGCACATCCACCCACCCTGGACCAGTGACAGTTCGCCTATTAAGGCAACAGCTTAGAGTGGACAGGGGACATCATCAACACACCTCTGCACACCCCCATCTCCCATCTGGAGCTCCATGGGACATACAGTGGGGCAAAAAAGTATTTAGTCAGCCACCAATTGTGCAAGTTCTCCCACTTAAAAAGATGAGAGAGGCCTGTAATTTTCATCATAGGTATACCTCAACTATGAGAGACAAAATGAGAAAAAAAAAATCCAGGAAATCACATTGTAGGATTTTTAAAGAATTTATTTGCAAATTATGGTGGAAAATAAGTATTTGGTCAATAACAAAAGTTCATCTCAATACTTTGTTATATACCCTTTGTTGGCAATGACAGAAGTCAAACGTTTTCTGTAAGTCTTCACAAGCTTTTCACACACTGTTGCTGGCATTTTGGCCCATTCCTCCATGCAGATCTCCTCTAGAGCAGTGATGTTTTGGGCATTTTTGGCATGTCGCTGGGCAACACAGACTTTCAACTCCCTCCACAGATTTTCTATGGGGTTGAGATCTGGAGACTGGCTAGGCCACTCCAGGACCTTGAAATGCTTCTTACGAAGCCACTCCTTCGTTGACCGGGCGGTGTGTTTGGGATCATTGTCATGCTGAAAGACCCAGCCACGTTTCATCTTCAATGCCCTTGCTGATGGAAGGAGGTTTTCACTCAAAATCTCACGATACATGGCCCCATTCATTCTTTCCTTTACACGGATCAGTCGTCCTGGTCCCCTTGCAGAAAAACAGCCCCAAAGCATGATGTTTCCACCCCCATGCTTCACAGTAGGTATGGTGTTCTTTGGATGCAACTCGGCATTCTTTCTCCTCCAAACACGACGAGTTGAGTTTTTACCAAAAAGTTCTATTTTGGTTTCATCTGACCATATGACATTCTCCCAATCCTCTTCTGGATCATCCAAATGCTCTCAACATGTACTGGCTTAAGCAGGGGGACACGTCTGGCACTGCAGGATTTGAGTCCCTGGCGGCGTAGTGTGTTACTGATGGTAGCCTTTGTTACTTTGGTCCCAGCTCTCTGCAGGTCATTCACTAGGTCCCCCCGTGTGGTTCTGGGATTTTTGTTCACCGTTCTTGTGATCATTTTGACCCCACGGGGTGAGATCTTGCGTGGAGCCCCAGATCGAGGGAGATTATCAGTGGTCTTGTATGTCTTCCATTTTCTAATAATTGCTCCCACAGTTGATTTCTTCACACCAAGCTGCTTACCTATTGCAGATTCAGTCTTCCCAGCCTGGTGCAGGTCTACAATTTTGTTTCTGGTGTCCTTTGACAGCTCTTTGGTCTTGGCCATAGTGGAGTTTGGATTGTGACTGTTTGAGGTTGTGGACAGGTGTCTTTTATACTGATAACGAGTTCAAACAGGTGCCATTAATACAGGTAAGGAGTGGAGGACAGAGGAGCCTCTTGAAGAAGTTACAGGTCTGTGAGAGCCACAAATCCTGCTTGTTTGTAGGTGACCAAATACTTATTTTACCGAGGAATTTACCAATTAATTCATTAAAAATCCTACAATGTGATTTCCTGGATTCTTTCCCCCCATTCTGTCTCTCATAGTTGAAGTGTACCTATGATGAAAATTACAGGCATCTCTCATCTTTTTAAGTGGAAGAACTTGCACAATTGGTGGCTGACTAAATACGTTTTTGCCCCACTGTATGTAAGGATGCTCCTTTTGGACTTCCCCAGCAGAATGGAGACCAAACGGCTGGACCAGGCGATGGAAAGGACTTTCTGACCAAACGCTCACAGACCAATATGCAACCCACAACACAAACAATATTGTAAAGTTTGTAGATGACACCACTGTGATTGTGCTGATACACAATGGTGATGATCCTGCCTACAGAGATGAAGTCTGCAGATTGACAGAATAGTGTACCACTAAAAGTTGATGATGGCAGGAGTTGATAATCAACTTAAGGAAACCGAGTGTGGAACCTGCTCCATTACTAGCAGTATAATGGAGAGAGAGTCATTTCAAAATTCTAGGCACACAAATCTCCCAGGACCTCACATGGACCCTGAATGCCACTGCTCTGTTAAAGAAAGCATAGAAGTAGCTGTATTTTCTCAGGACACTGAAAAGAGACAACCTGTCTCTTTATGGTGATATGTGGTATGCTCACTTTTTTAATGCATTGTAATGGAGCAGGTTCCACACTCTGTTTCATTAAGTCGATATCAACTGCCCTTATCAAGTTGATTGACCTGTGTGAGATGAGTCACTTATAATTGTGTGGCCCGGCAGAGAGCAGGTTTTGTAAATGGTCCCTAGTGAGCTTAGTTCCAGTTATATATTGTGCCAGTTTTATGACTCTTTGAAACAGTTAGGAGTTTAGTTCTACATATAACGTTAGACTTAAAACTTCCCTTTTTGTTAAAGCCTATAGATAGGGCTTGATCAAATGAGTCCTGAACCATACCTTAGTTATGCTGCTATAGACCTAGACTGCTGGGGGAACTCCCATCATGCACTGAGCAATTATTTCTGTCTCTCTGCCCCTACATATATTTATTTTACTACTTGTCACAATTTTTTTGTTTTTTCCCTCCCACAGTCTCCCTCACTCTTTCGCTTTCTCTCTCTGTCTGTCTCTTTCTCTCTGTCTCCTTCTGCAGGTATTTCTGACTACAGAGTGTCAGGATTCAGACAACAACAACTATTAATATTATATGATTTGTTGCTGTTATCATTAATAACATCTGTACATCCATAATAATCACTCTCGTTGTTTTCATTATAACGACTAGTCTGTCAGAGCTGAGAGCTGCTGATGGTACACAACTGTTCCTGGTCTTGGAATTGATATATTTGGATTGGGTGCGTGGTGTCACGGGATATGATGTACAATTGGTCTGTGAGTTTCCTGGGCTGCTAAACCGGTTAAAATAGAAATGGTCTGTCAAAATTTAAGGAATTCATAATTATCGGTTCTAGGGCCAGGTCCAGATAGGATGGCATCTGGGTAGGGTTTCAGACTGTCCCACTTTTAGTGACTTCCATGGGAGAGGTTTATCCCAATTTAAAGGAGTTTTTTTCTCTCCACAGTTACTGACTGCCTACACATTGTGGACACTCTTAGATTACTCTCTAATTTTGTAAGGTCTTGTCTTTTTGCTGTCGCAGTTTCCTTGCTGTCTTTACTGCTTCTATGGTGTAGATACATGTGAAAAGTGATGTGACATTAACAATCCGTGTGCAATAATCCGGTACCCGGCGCACGCACGCACGCACGCACGCACGCACGCACGCACGCACGCACGCACTCCTAAAACAATGATGATGCTCCAGAGTAAAACATATAAATACATTTTTAAAAACATTGAACATTGTTGCAATGCCAACATATTATTTACTATGAAACAGGAAGCTGTTTTCTAGGGATCTAGTATGTTTGAAAACTCACAAAATTTGGTACACACACCAAGGCCAAAAATGTGGAATCTGAGGGGGTTGTTTGGCCTGGGTGTGACAAGACATCTAAACTATCCCAATGACAAATCAAGAAGCTTTTGAGTTGTGGTACTTACAGCTTTAATGAGAATGTTTACTTTCTTTTGTTTGTTGGTTTCAATTCCATCAAGTCCCTCTCTTGACCTGATGGAATTGATGCCCACTTAACAGGATGGGTGATTGTTGGCAGTGGATGTGTGTGTTCTCCATGCAACCTCTTATTTGGATTGCTCTCTTCATAGTGGATGTGCTCAATAAAACAGAAGTAAATTGAATGCTGGAGGTTTGTGTAGAGTGAGTTAATCTATGGCAGTATTCAGATATCCTGGACAGCATAGAGACATGGCTGTCACAGTTTGTGTGTGCAAATGTGTCTTACCATTAGAGTTACCAGGATGAGGACCAAAGTGCTGCGCAGGTAGGAGTGTCTGAACTGTTTGGGCGTACAGTTTGGATTGTTGACTATTTCCAGAATCAGCTCTTCCTGTTAACACAAATACACACACAGACACACACACACACAGTTTATGACTGGGGAGTGATAGAAAAAGCCATGTCTATAAAAGTGCTGTGTGTGTGAATGGGTGGATGTGGCCTGTGCTGTAAAGCACTTTGAGTGGTTGATCAAACTGGAAAAGCACTACATACAGGCAATGTACCATTTACTCAAGATATTGATGTTGACATTTCATGCATTGTCAAAATCGATATTTCTTATCAGTTTTGTATCTTTATAATTAGATATTACATTACATAATTAAATGTATGAAAATGTAAACAGGAACAATTATTCTAAAAATAAAAACCATGGGGGTTGCTGTTGCTGAGTGGACAGACCCTGACAGCAGTGCTAATTGTGTGTGAAGTATTAAAGACAAAGAAGCATTACAGAAGTACAGAATCACTGTGTGAATATGCAGTTAAGTGAATGTGAATCATACTATACAAAGCTTTTAGTTGTCGTTATGCCTAGAAAAACGCAGCATAATTGCAATCTTCTTACCATTTAAAAACAAGAAAACTGAAACTTGAACACAAATGTACAGTCATGTAATACATTACATTAAAACACAGTGGCTTCAGTGGAGTAAACAGACCCTTTTACTTCACTGTGTAGTATATTGGATAATAAATGGATAAAAATGCCATATTTGCCCACTAGTTAGCACACAGTAATCCATAATGAGTGAAAACATGCTTTAGATCAGTTTTTATTTCGACATTTTTTTGCATTTTTGATGTAGTAAATGTTTAATCTGGAGAGTGATCACACGGAAGAGTGAATGCAGCCAAATAAAGATGGGTACTTGTTCCAGAGTTCAGCACAACAATGACCTGTAGCAATCCTATACATACATCATGTCTGCACTTTACAAGGAGAACTAGAGCAGGCGTTATCTGTTAAGGGGAATGAGATTTTGGAGTGCAGGGGGGCACCTTTTATGCCCCTGGGTTGGTCGAATTTCCACTTTATTGTCTTGCATTTGTTTTGCAGCCCGGCAAAAATAAAAAACTCACAAGAAACACATGCACAAGAAAGAAAGACATTAAATACATAAATACATTAAATTCATACAAATAACAACAGAAAACTGAGAGCTTGTAAAAACCATCAATAAAACCGTCATTAAAACATAAAAAATAAGACACTTATCAGTCATCAAGAGTGAACAGCAAATGTCTAATCAACTAGGTCAGCATTATAAATTAATATATAATTAAATTCTGTTTGCGCACAGCTTCCCTGTCAAACAAATATATTGATTGAATAAAAAATCTAAATATCAGGTCGGTAGATTAGACTTTGTTGAGTTATGATGCCTCTCTACCCTCCCTCCCTTCATGATTCCTGCACAGTAGTGAGCACTAGAGTTGTGGACATTTCTTGATTCCTAGATGAATCGCGACACGGACGACTCTGCATCGATGCAGAGACAGAACATAATCTATTGATGTTGTTTTTAGTGATGTCCCACCACTGAATAATTATAACCACCGCTGCTTCAGGACAAGGACAGACGCACACTCAAGGTCTGGTCATCCTGTATGTGTTGGAGTCTGCCTCCTTCTCACAACCCCGCTGACCTGCGTTAATTTTACATTTTAACAATAAACACCATCACTGATCACAAGTTATGAGGACACGTACAGGACTGATGTTTACTTTGTGTTGGTTTGATTCGCTCTAGAGTTTGAGACACATATTTGAATCTGCTACACAACGTGAGACGTAATGTGACGCATACAACCAGGACATCAGGGTTAAGACACAGTGATGTGTTTTAACTTCATTGTTGCAGAAGAAGCGACGCACCATTTATCCAGCAACATAAATATAAATTAAGTAGTTTTTTATAAAGATCAGTTCTAAGAGTGAGTGATTGCAAAACATCAGAGGAGCAGAGTCACTTGTTGACCAGCTGAGTAACGCACCTCAGTACAGTGGTGCAGCCAAGGGGGGCCAGGTTTAGGCAACCTTAAACAGTAAAGGCTATAATCAGAGTTTGTCCTTTAAAGCCTTAGGTGCAGCACACAAGTCTAAACTGAATGAATTTCAAATCAGTGTGGAGAGCACTGACCACTGTCATCGACTTACTGTTGTCGTCTGATTTTTGAATTTCAAACCTTACTTTGTAAATTACAGCACACGTGTAATAACAGTAATAGTCTATAATAGCTTTTAAAGGGGACATAGCATGCCCATTTTACCACAAGTTGATATGGTTCCTTGGGGTCTTAATGAAATGTCTGTAACATACTTTGGTCAAAATACCACAAGGATCATTTAAAACAGCACCCTTTTTACCCTGTATAAAACAGCCCTCCACAGAGTGACCTGTTTTGAGTGCCTGTTCCTTTAAATGCTAATGAGCCAGCTCCCCCCTCCCCCTCTCCCCCCATGATTTTAAACGATATAAATTACATATTTTATATGATATAAATTATCAAATATGCATCCCATACTTTGTATTCCCCTTCTGTTGTCCTGGAGTTTTAATTTTCCCAATCACATAATTAAATGTCCCCCTCTGCCCATCCACTACAAGCACACAAGCAGATAGATAGAGAGAGAAAGAGAGGGGTGGGGGGGGGGGCTATGAAGACCATCATTTACCCCTGAACCCCGACATTCAACGGGTACAACAACAAGCGGAGAAAGCAGAATCGCGGGCTGACCTTATATATACAGTCTATGGGGCTGACCAGCGCGGAGAAATGCACGTCCCGTGTGAACAGCCAGGCGGCTGCGCGCTTGAGAACGGCGCTGCGCTGCCTCGCAGCGGCACTTCCGCGTCCGGTGTTAACCCGGCGTAACTACTGTAACCCGGCGTACAGTAGTGCTGAACACTGCGGAAGTCTTCCACACTGCTGGCTGTGTGGCGCTGACACAAATTCCAGCTCACGCATGGGAGAGCGAGCGGTCGCGCCCGAGCAGCTGCTGCAGCCTCCCAGTCCCAACGATCCAGACAAATGCCACATGTGAGTGAATTGCGGGCTGACCAGCGGAGAAATGCTCGTCCCGTGTGAACAGCCAGGCGGCTGCGCGCTTGGGAACGGCGCTGCGCTGCCTCGCAGCCTCGCTGCCTCCGGTGTAAACCCGGCGTAATGAGTGTGGGGGGACGGGGGGGGATGAGGTGGGGGGTGGGCCAAGACCATGTAGGGAGACTTCCAGTTCCTTGTTACGACACAAAACCCAGGAAGCTCAATCGAGTCGCTCAAGCATGACGTTTCTGACTTAGAGGAACCATAACAAAACGCGCGAGTGTTTTTTCCCCAGAGTTTTTGGGTTGGTAGACATGCCAGATACCCACATTAACGTGTAGAAGCACTAACAAGGTGGAATTTGCATGCTATGTCCCCTTTAAAACACTTTTTAAATAAAAATTTTGTTCATATCTGAAAGATTTTATTAACTGACATTCACTTGTGAAAAAGCAGCTATGTGCAGTAATATAGGCAATTGTGGATGTGATACATTGAAATGCATCGAGGTGCATTTGAATCGTTAACTGCTGAATCGTGATCGAATCGTGAGGCTATTCAAGGTGCACATCTCTAGTGAGCACCCAGTCATCACTGTGTCGTCAGACAGGCAGCACCTCCCAACTCCCAGCTCCTGTCCCAGGTGTGGTGGTTTTTCTTCGCTTGTGTGGAGCTGAGTGGTGATACAGAACTTTCCCAGTGATGACTTTTAATGGCTATTTTACTTGTTATGTTTAAATGCAGATTATCTTGTTATCTTGGAGAAATCTACTGATACAAACAGACAGAGGATAAAATAAACATGTGAAATGGAAGCAAAATAGACCCAAATCTCAAAATTTACCAGTACATGAAAAAACAATGGTTTTGCCTGTAGTGTCCTGCCACAGTAACTGCATCATTTTGATTGTAGGCTCCTTATAAGTTTTCATTCTACTAGTTTGTTGTTTGCTGATAGATCTTTATCAATACATGATACAGACAGCCCTCCCTCAAATGTGAAAGGAGGGAATTGTAGGTACACTGAAACTAAGTCCTTGTCACCGGTTATTGTGTGTGTGTAGGTGTAGGTGTGTGTGTGTGTGTGTGTGTGTGTTAGTATATATGTTATATATTTGTCTAAATATATACAAAAAATTATAGTAGCATAGAAAACCATGTCAACCATGAGGGTACAACATCCTCTGTCCTTAACCCTCAACAAGAGTAAGGAATAACTACCAAAAAATCCTATTAACAGGGGAAAAGAACATAGAAACCTCAGAGAGAGTCACATGTGAGGGATCCCTCTCCCAGGACCAACAGAAGTGCAATAGATGACGTGTATATGTCCATAATACACCACCACCCGTAAGAACTTTGAACTGGAGTGAAGTAAGCAAGATTTAAGACAGCTACAGTCCCAGATATGTCAGAGAAAAACAAAGCAGTTATGCAGAAAGGGTAAACTATGACTCAAGCTAACATGTTAGCTATTAACAGGGACAATCTGGCCCCTGAGACAGAGTGGGTCTTGTCTATTTCCACACTTCAATCTGAGCTAAGGAATTACTGCACTGCCATCTCCTTCGAAATGCAAACTTCCCTCGCACCCATAAACGAATCTCTGGATGCGCTTTGCAAAAAACTTGACAAATGTGAACCTTGTCTCACTGGTAAGGAGGAAGCCCACACCAACAGTGATAGGCTGGCTAGCTTGGAGAAACAGGTGGAAAAACTACAGCAAGAGAAGAAAGAACTACAAAATGCCTCCCAAATAATTGTGTGTGTGCCTGATGCTTGGTGCTGGTTTGAGAGAGAGCCTGGCCTATCGGGAAGCTAACCAAGGACAAACATCTGCACTGTACAGTGATTCCCTGCCCTAGGGTCTATATGTGCCATATGTCTGTTCGTAGCCACAGCCCCATGTATCACCCTCCACTGCAGATCCGCCGTGCGTTTCTCTATTGGGGATTTGTACAGAGACCTCCAACCACCTTTATTCCTGTACACCGGTTAATGATGTTCTCTTTAGGACCTTTACAGCGACTGCTTACAAGTCTTTCCTTGATGTTCTCGAGAAGTCCTTCAGAACGGGTGTTTTAAAAGACAGA
Organism: Hippoglossus hippoglossus; assembly: GCF_009819705.1. NCBI lineage: Eukaryota > Metazoa > Chordata > Actinopteri > Pleuronectiformes > Pleuronectidae > Hippoglossus > Hippoglossus hippoglossus. The sequence goes on along the minus strand of NC_047153.1, from coordinate 32,547,129 downwards.
AGAGCCCTGTTGTCTTCTTCCTGCCCCTCCATGAATAGTTAAAGATGGGAAAGCCTGCCCCATAGTTGGTTGATCCTCCACAGAGTGCTGCTCCATTAGGCAAAGAGACTTAAACTTAGTCTCCTGAGTCAAAGTGGCAGGCGTATTCCACTGTCCTCCTGATCATAAATATACTATATTACTGAGTCCAGCTCTCATGAGAGCTCTCCAAAACCTTTACGTGTTTTAAACAAATAACAGTGATCAATCCTATCAAAAACCATCTTCTGATCTATAGAAAGAAGGCCAAGGTCTAACATGTGGAACTTAGATATATCAATAATGTCTGTTATTAAAAACAAATTGTCCATAATGGTGCGTTCAGGGACACAGTACGTCAGACTAATGTACAACAGCGTCCATACACACATTTTTGGGGAAACTCAACATACTCGAAAACTCACCAAATTTCACAGGCCCCTCAGGTCAGGTGCTCAGAAACAGTGCAACCAAAAATGTCTCGATAATGCCTGGTACAAATTTTCAGCGAGGGGCTTTCTCGTCATTTACTTTCGCCTAAAGAAATGTAAATTAGCATAAATGTTTGTTATGCCAAGATGCACAAAAAATCCTCTCGCTACCCTTGGCCACACCCAAAAGGAAGTTGGCCATTTTGGATTGAAAATGCAAATTTGGCTTGATTTTTGGCATCTAAAAAATCCTACTCCTACAGATTTCATCCGATCAACTTCACATTTGGTATATGTCATGCTAGTGACTTTATGATTAAAAGTTATATTTTCAGAGAGTTTTCATCTGGGGGCATGGCCGTGAGGTGGCGCAAATTTTCGATAATTCGCCTGAAAAGAGGAAGTGCTTATAACGTCAATGTATATTGTCTAATTTGCTTCTAACTTCACACATACAACAAAGGTCCCACCCTGAAAAGATCCATATGATAATATTTTATATTAGTCATAGTGCCCCCTAACTGTAACAGGAAATGTAATGTTTTACATTTTGGTGTCCCTGAACACATCTTTATACAAATATACTATATTAGTTACAGGGCCCCTAGCTGTGAAAGGAAGTATCATGTTTTATACTTTGACATGCTACGCCTAGCTGTTTCGTTTGATCCACCTCAAAATTAGTCAGGGAAGCTGACCTGAATTTTTTCAGAGCCGACTCCAGACCTTGGAGCTGAATCGTGAGACATAATCAGCAAGCATTCTCCAGTGCCACCCAATTGACGAAGGGACATGCTCTAACATCCTTCCCATTGAGTCCCAAGTGAGTGCCTCTTGTGGGTGTGTTGGCCGGGATGCAGATGCGTAAGCATTTTGTGTATTGCTGACAGAAAATTTAAATCTGTGTTTTTCTCACCTCCCACCATCAAGCTAAGCTTTCAAAATCTTCCTTGACAGAAATCTTTAATAGCAGATTCGGTAAATCTACTATTACCAGATGGTCATGTGAGAAACCAACAAGTAATATAGTAGATCTAAATAACCAGTTGTTATATGTTTGGTTCAGATCAATCCTATCTAACCTGGCAGCCCTCACATTACCCTGAACAGCTCTAACCCATGTTTATTGTCTGGATGTTGGATTGAGTTTTCTCAAAACATCAGTGAGGTCATTTTGTGCGACAACACTGGACAGAAATGAGGCTGACGCTGGATGAGGCTCTCCTGAGTTTCTGTCTACTGCAGGATGTGGGTGCAGTTCCAGTATCCCCACTACTGTAATGGAGCTACTATTGAACTGCAAAACATCAAGTTTTTTAAACAAACTCAAACGACAAACACTAGAGTTTTGAGCATACACTTTTATGAAAACAAAAGATATATCTCAAATTGTTGCCTGAAATATTTGGATTCTGCCCTCTTCTACATTACAGGCAAACGTTATTTATATAAACAAACTTGAAAGGAGAATTTGCGCACTTCCACGCAAACTCTGACCCCAGCATACAAACATTTTGGAGATGGCAAATTGCCGATGCAGACGTGAACTGAAGAAGATTATTGATCCACTTCATCATTAACATTAAAACCAACAGCGTTATTTGTGCTTGCTTAATAAGAACCTTCAATTGAAAATATATAAAACAAATTACAGAAAATTACATTCAGGTACCATTAAACAGCAGAACAAAGTCATTAATAGTTTTTAATATATTCTAACACTGTGCGTGTATCATCAAGGACGAGTGTTTGTGATATTGCTGCAGTGAATGTGACTGTGCCATTAGGCGCACAGAGCGCGCTGGAGATCACTCACAAAAATAAGAGTGTCATCCTACCACGAATGGAAGGATGAGGAGGAAACGAATGTTCAGCGATCGGAAGGAGTTTTTGTCCCATGATGATGACTGATCACCTGATATAGATTCTATAGATCTTTGATCTTTGTGCTGAATTGAGTCCAGTATTTCACAATCCCAGTACAAAACAAGTATATAATAATAATTCTGTTAAATTATATAGATTGAGGACATCACAGCTGCTCTGAATTTAATAATCCTGCTGTTTTGGATGATTAAAATACCAACAGGCATTGCCTCACAGTATGACAGCGTGAAGTGATTATTTTTTTGGCTAGATGTTTGAATTTTATTTTATTTTTTATTTCAGGCACTGTTCTTTCTATCATACTCCCTCTCACTCGTTGTATTATCATCATCATCATCAGCAGCAGTGTATCAGTATACTTTCTTTACTAATGACATCACTGCTGAACCATAAAATCACTCATCAACATGTTTGTCAGTGAGGTGGAGGTGAAGTCGGTGTCAGAATGTTTTGCTTCCTCTTCTCATCGCTTGACCCCATGATTCACCGTGGAAACCCATTGGTCAGCAGGAAAAGTTAATATTCATGAGGTGCTTAGCATTGACCATTTATGGTTGAATGACTTGGAGGCAGCTCCACGTATGACCGTTTCCAGGTGGACTGTGATATATAATTTGAACATTGCGTTCAGGTGTGCGTCCGCACAGTTTTATAAATCGGATTTGAGCGAACTTACACTTATGAGTATGAACCCTACGCACTGTTTTATAAATAAATACCCAGGTCATTCCCCACTCTACTTCATTATCAAGTGAACTATGTGTTTCTTGTAAGAAGAGCACATGTATATTTTTTGTTCCACTCAACTCAGTCACCATTCCTCGCTTTTGCCTATTGCGACTTCCACTTATGTTTAAGCTTCTTATTAGCAATCTTATGGAATGACGTTTGAGTAAATATTTAATAAATAAATAAATAAGGCTATAAAATAAACCCTTAAATAAAAATATATGGCAATAAATATATAAACATAGCATAATATAAATATATAACTGAATCCATTTACTTAAATAAATATATATATACAATTACTTATTTCAAAATGATGTTTTTCAAAATGTCACTTTTATTTCAAAAATGCCACATTTAATTATTTCATGGGACTTATATTTCATAATGCCACATTTATTTATTTCATGGGACTTCTATTTCATAATGCCACATTATACTCTCACATCCCTCTGGACGTGCTGAAGTGCTACGGTAAGCAAATTGCATCATTTCCTGTTTTCCTGAATTTCAGGTTAACGGCTGTTCACAGGAATCTGCAGGCAGCACAGAAAACTGCCAGGAATTGACGCGGGGTTCCAGTTTCTGGCAGTTTTACAAGCCTGAGAATGTTTGCAGGTGACCCCCCTGCTCCTAGGCCTAGGGGATGCTTTCACATGAAAATGACAATGCTGTGAGCTTTACAAATGCAAATCAGGATAGTTTCACTCAGTGGTGCAGAGGTACAATGCCTATAAAAAGTATTCACCCCTCTTGGATGTTTCACCCTTTTGTTGCTTTTATACATGAAATCATGGTCAATATAATTTGGCTTTTTTGACAAGAATTTGCAAAAAAACTCTTTAATATCAAAGTGAAAAATTTTTTTTACTAAATAATGTCAATTAATTAAAAATATATAAGGTAAAGTAAATGATTGCACAAATATTCACCCCCAATGACTCCGCCATTGTTCCCGAGGGGGTCTCCATTCACCGCCAGGACCGGACAACAAACTCGGGGAAGAGCAAGGGAGGAGGTGTCTGCTGCATGGTGAACAATCTGTGGTGCTCAGATGAGGAGATTATTTCTTCGGACTGTTCTCCGGACCTGGAGCACCTCATGATCAGATGCCGACCTTATTACATCCCGAGGGAGTTTACATCGGTCGTTATTACAGCGGTGTACATTCCGCCACATGCCGACACTAATCAGGCACTGGACGAGCTGCATGCGGTTATCGACAGGGCAGAGACATCACGGCCCGAGGCTGCGTTTATTGTGGCCGGTGATTTTAACAACGCCAAGATGAGGAAAGTCCTGCCGCGATACCACTAACACATCAGCTGTCCTACGCGGGGAGTGAACCCGCTCGACCATGTTTACACTCCCTTCCGGGATGCGTATAAGGCCCTCCCCCGCCCCCCATTCGGCAAATCGGATCACGTCTCAGTTCTGCTGCTGCCTTCCTATAGGCAGAAACTCAAACGTGACAGACCGGTGACTCGGACCATTCAGCGGTGGACCGACCAATCAGACTCGGCTCTACGGGACTGTTTCAGCATTACGGAGTGGTGCGTGTTCCAGGATGACAACATCAACACGTACACGGACGCGGTCATCTGCTACATCAGCAAATGCATCGATGACGTCGTACCCAGGATTACTGTACAAACATTCCCAAACCAGAAGCCCTGGATTAATGGTGACGTCCATGCAAAACTCAAAGCACGGACTGATGCCTACATCTCAGGTGATCTGGAGGAGTACAGGAAGTCCAGGTACACGCTCCGGAGTGCTATTAGCAGTGCCAAGAGACTTTACAGGGACAAGGTGGAGTCTCACTACAAGGGCTCCAACACAAGGGACATGTGGGCTGGACTCAAAACCATCTCTGACTACAAAGCAAAGACCAGCAGTGCGGATGTGGTGTCTGCATCTCTCCCAGAGGATCTGAACACCTTTTATGCACGCTTTGAGAGCAACTCCCCAGCTGTGGAGATCCAAGAGGCCCAGGAGGACCGCTGCCCCCCAGTAATATCCAGGGCAGATGTGTGGAGATCACTTAACCGGATCAACACACGCAAGGCACCTGGACCTGATGGCATTCCTGGCCGAGCTCTCAAGGTGTGTGCAGATCAGCTGGCAAATGTTTTCACAGACATTTTCAACCTGTCACTGCTCCAGTCTGTAGTCCCCGCATGTTTCAAGGAGACCATCATTGTCCCTGTCCCCCAAAAAACAGGTCGACTGCAGATGCCATCTCCCTCACCCTTCACACTGCCCTCTCCCACCTGGACCAGAGGGACACATATGTGAGAATGCTGTTCATTGACTACAGTTCAGCATTCAATACCATCGTGCCCCTGAAGCTCGTCACCAAGCTCAGAGACCTTGGGCTCAACATCGCCCTCCGTGACTGGATTCTGAACGTCCTGACGGGCAGACCACAGGTGGTGCGGATAGGCAGCACCACATCCTCCACCCTGACTCTAAACACCGGTGCCCCCCAGGGCTGTGTGCTCAGTCCTCTCCTGTACTCCCTGTTCACGCATGACTGCATGGCCACCCACAGCTCCAACACCATCATTAAGTTTGCTGATGACACGACTGTCATAGGCCTGATCACCGGCGACGATGAGAAGGCCTACAGAGAGGAGGTCAGAGCCCTGACATCTTGGTGCCAGGACAACAACCTCCACCTCAACGTCAGCAAAATGAAGGAGCTGATCGTGGACTACAGGAAGAGACAAGGAGTAGAACACGCCCCCCTCTCCATCAACGGGACTACGGTGGAGCGAGTCAGCAGCTTCAGGTTCCTCGGGGTCCACATCAGTGATGACCTGACCTGGACCAACCACACAGACTCCATCAGGAAGACGGCCAGACAGCGGCTCTTCTTCCTCCGCAGGCTGCGGAGGCTCAACATGGAAGCCAGGATTCTCTGCAACTTCTACAGGTGCACCATAGAGAGCATCCTGACTGGCTGCATCACCGCCTGGTACGGCAGCTGCACCGCCCTCAACCATAAGGCTTTACAGAAGGTGGTGAAGTCTGCCCAGCACATCACCAGGACGGAGCTACCATCCATGGATGACCTCTACACCCAGCGGTGTAGGAAGAAGGCCAACCGGATCATTAAAGATCCCTATCACCCCAGCCATAAACTGTTCTGCCTGCTGCCGTCTGGCCGACGGTACCGCAGCATCCGGGCCCGCACCACCAGGCTCAGAGACAGTTTCATCCCCCAGGCCATAAGACTTTTAAACTCCTCCAATCTGTCATAACTCTGCACCTTAGCATATTTGCACTATTGCATATTTGCACTATTGCACACACTTGCACTATTGTTTTTCTTTTTTCTTTAGGTGTATATATATATTTTAGATATGTATATTCTATTTTAAATCTTAAATTTTGATTGAGCATTGTTATAAGAGAGCCTGTGACCCAAGCATTTCATTGCAAGCGACTGCTTAATGTTATCGTTGTGCATATGACAATAAACTCTTGAATCTTGATTATTAAACCCACAGAGGCAATTTATGGATATTTTTACTGCTTGTGGTTTTGAGTTCACATTACCAATTCATAGTAATAGTTTCACAAAATGTTTTTCTTTAATTGATGGTATGCTTCTAAGAGACTTAGGTTCAACGATCATCTTTAAAACTGTTTCAGATTTTTGGAAGTCTGTCATTATATTCGTAGGCTGAGGTATCCTAGATCTCAGGTAACACTACAGATAACAAAACAGTATCTCTTCTCAGATACAAATTTGTCTTTAAACAAAGATACAGTATCTGTGAGAAAAAAGAGGTACAGTACCTCATCTTCACACCAGTCATGGACATTCCACTGAGAAACATGTCTGGCTCTATGTCTCTTCCAAAGCTCCAGGAACAGAGTAGCTGAAAACACAGATATAAAACAGTTGAAGAGTAACAAAAGATCACATTGTATTGTGTCATTCATAACCATTCATAACATTGGACATGCCATTACAACATATTAGATATCAGAATAACTCAAATTGGAGCAGAGGACTTACCCCAGATTGCCATGAACATAGCAAACGCCACAGTGCCGTCATTGTCAAATAGATGACTGACCTGTGTGGATATAAACATAATATAAATGAAAAGCATCAGAGTGGCAATGCATACCCTGCACACGCTGTGTATACCCCAATCAGGCAATGGCAAGTTTTTTATGTAGCAATAATGACATTTCATAATGACTTCATTGATATCATATGATGATAAATGATTAATCTATGTACGATGTTGATTGTGTTAATCTTTAATGCATTTATCCTTTGAAGTGGGCTAGAGCCAATCTCAGTACACTGTGCAAGAAGCAGGGTGTACCGAGGACATAATTTTCAATTATTGTTCACAATAATTGCTGCAGTCTTACATGCTTCAATACGACGAGAACAATCAATACGACGGATCCCAAAAATAAAAAGATTAAATCTGGAGTATTAAATATTAGGTTACTCTGAACTCAATTTTTTAGAGTTTTTTTAGAGACCTTCAGGTGTATTTAGATTTTATTTTTTAGTATTTTATTTTTTATGACTTTCTCCATCACTAGGATCCATACCTAGCTGGCCTTAACTCTAATCCTTGGTGGCTCATCAAATTTTAAAAATCACTATATATCATGTTAATGATGCAGTCCCATAATATACATATCACATTCTTGTTGATACACCTAATTACATTAAGAGATGGTATTGGTTGTAACATCTCAAAACCTTTTACACCTGATCATCAATCCGATTTATTCTGTGAGACTGAATCCTGGTTGCACCAAGACAAATATTAAAGTTTGAAAGACTCATTGTCTACCTCATAGACCCAAAATGAATATCACAAAACCCAGTTCAACTAGTTACATTATTATATATCCATGTCCACCTGCACCTTACTCTGAACAACATTCGTGTAGATGTTTCCAATGACTGCTTTTGTTATTAAATTAACCTTTATTTATGCTCGAAGAATCATTGAGGGAGGACCTCATTTTCAATGATGTCGAGTGACAGTATACAACAAAATACAGATGTAGTGAATAAATCAACACAGTATATAAATATGATGCATAAAAATACAGACCATAAAGCAGTTTGAATCAAGTAAAACACAATGAAGATAAAACTAAATGGCTATCAACCATGGATTTAAATTCCCCAAGGGGGTACTAATTTTTAAGACAGTACTAAGCAGTGGCCACAAAGACACTAAAAGCATTTCTGCCAAGCTCTGAACAACAGCGAGGGGCCTGCAATGAAAGCCATTCATTTGAATGGGTTGATATTGCCCGAAGGACCAATGTAGCATTTAAGAGAAAGAAGCTGGTAACGTCCTAAAAAGTGCCTTGCATATACGTATAAAACATATGCTTATCACATCTCACCATCTCACATTTAACTTTTTTATACAGGTTTCCATGATGAGTGCTATTAACATCTCCAGTGATAAACAGAGCAGAGCAGAACGATAAACAGCATCCAAAGGCTTGAGTTTAGAGGCAGAGACATGCATTTAAATCACATCGTCGAAATCAGAAAAAAACAAAGCTTAAACAATCCTTTACCGACAGCAAATAGGAAAGTTAGCAATATTTCTGTATAAGAAACGATTTTTGTGTCGTAGCCTGTTGACAAGATTGTCAATATGATATTTGGAGGTAACTTTGTCGTCTATCCATATATCAAAAATGTTGTATTCTGACATGTTTGAGCTTGATACAGTAGAGATGCATAGGTCTTTTTAATACAAATCTCTTGCTCAATAGAATAACATAAATGTAGTTTTATGTTAATTAAAAACAAGTTTAGGATCAGCAAGTGTTATATGCTGAATATTTAAGGACTGTTGCAGGTTCTCCACAGCTAACTCAGCTGAACCTGCAATACAATACAATATTGCGTCATTCACATATAAATGTGTGGCAATAGGTTAGGGATGAAACATTTTTATTAATATAGATTGTGAAAAGAATCGAGAATTGAGGTACACCCTTTGTTACTGATAAAATCTCTGGATGAACATGTTTTTTCACATCTAATGCTATGACAATGTCGTTCATGACTAATGGGATTGCAGAAATTGTGCTGTGCATAGACCTGACTCTAGAATTTTAGCTAAGCGAGACAATTTGGATATTGGTCTATAATTATTTATTTCCACCTTGGGAAAAGGGACCACAAAAGCAGTTTTTCCAAGCTCTAAGTACAACACCAGTAGAAAGAGAAAGGTTGGAAATGTGAGTTATCTGCTCAGCAATTAACAGAGCAGAAAGACAAAGAAAAAAATGTATCTTCACGAGAATCTAAAGTTAACTGAGAGGCATGATATCAAGAGGATGCATTTTAAAATGAATAAAAGGATGGTCAGTATTCGTACAAGGGTCTCCACCACAGATGTCACCTGGATCACATATGAGGTATCAGCAGACTTGACATGGGTAGGTATGATTATTACATTTTATTATTATGATTATTAACAACAGAGAGGAACATTTTTGTAAAAAAATGGTCATTAACGCAAGCTTGTTCATTGAAATTTCTTTAATTTAATTTTCCTATTTCAAAAACACCACTTGCAAGGATTTTGTCACTCCTATTAGAAAAAATGATATCAATCAGAATTTATTTTAAGGGGTTCTTCAAATTAGGCCTGATAGGCCCATTTATTAATGGGTATAAAATGAGACAGGAAGAGACCTCCTTTAGAAGCATTATACATCAACTATTATTTCAGAGTTGGTACACAGGGAAATTAACTGAATTCAATGATCAATAGCCCTGGGTACATTAAGGCCGATGAATTCAAAACATTGAGGCACAGTGACAGAATGTAAAATGGAAACAAAAATAAGATTTGGTATGAATGCCAACACACACACACACACACTGTGAGAGGGACTAATGTTTGATCTAGTTATTGGTGCTGGAGTAGACTTCTGATGTTTAAATAATCAATCCAAGACATTTTCTGGTCTTAAACTCATTGGGATTATTTGGAAAGGTTGTAGGCTGGGTAGCCGTAGGCCCACCAAACCAAACGGGAGAGTCAGAGTGTTGTGTAGGAGAGGGGGAGGTTTGTTGGTGGTGACCAACAGTGGCCAGGGGATGTGCTAAAGGGGAGTACAGGAGGAGAACAGAAGGGGGGGTTAGAATGGGAAGTGATATCCTAAGAGGGTACAATAGAGGAAGAGGGGGATTTCGCAGTGGGGGTGTTTGGAAACACGCAAGTGTGGAGGACTGGATGGCGTGCTGAATATTAGGGGACAGCATTTGGCTACCCTGCTTGTGGAATGAACTCCAAAAAGATAACACCCTCCCCCCATTGGAATGTTTACGACATGTAGCGGGGGTCAGAGCTAATTAGGTGAAGGGATATGCATGTGTCTGTGTATGTGCCAAATTAGAGAAAGTTACTAGAGTGGATGCAACGAGAGACTGTGAAGAGCATAACAAACTAACATTACTTTCCAATAACTTATAACCAAAATATTACAACCCCACAAATCAAACTTATAAACATCACACAGAATCGAATAAACAGTCTTTGCTTAGCCTAGTATAATTATTAAGCCCAGTTGTGTTACCCATCCGTGGAAAGGGGAAAGGAGAAGTTGCTGTACAGTTCGCAGTCCTGTGACGTCGTCTGGCTGGTTGTGTGGCTCCTGCCTTCGTGGTTCTGTTGAGCTGTGCAGCTCAGTTGCTGGTTGAAGTTCTCCTGCAGGACATCGCGTCGCTGCTTAGAGGTTTTTAGAGCTTGGATTGCGAGGAGGTTTCCTTGGTGAGATGAGCTGGAAGCTGCAACTCTCCTCCATGAAGTTGCAGGGAAAGAGCGGTGTGCTCCTCTTGAAGAGGCGGATGGAAAGAGGCTAGACAGCCTTCTCCCCTCGGAAGGATTGTAGAAAGAGATAGAAGAAATGGGGAACAGGCCTTAAATTGGCCCGGTGACCTCACAGGTCATGGGGCCCAGAGTGTCCCTGGGGTTTTTTTCACACCTCTGTGTGACGTTGATGCCCCTTGGGAGACTGAGTTCCGGAGGGTCTGGTTTTCTCCGGAACAAAGGGACATGCGGCTTCAGGCTTTTGACTGCACATATAGGCCGAACTTTGGTCTCACAAAAACCATGTCCCAACAGCGCCATGCGCCATTTTATATACAGGTGTGGCCATACGTCAGTCTGTCTATCCCTTCCGTTTCCACTCATCTCCCGTGGTGGCTGCAGCATGGTGTGGAAGAGCCTTTTGTTAGTCGTGACGTTTTTTCGGCATGGCAGAGCCTTTGTTTGGTGTGGCAGCCTTCATGGTACACGATCCTCTCCGTACAGGTAATGCACTCTGCCGTTTCTCCTCCTTAATCATGTGCATAATGGTCTCCACTCACGGCCTTTGAGGCTCTCACCATCCGGTTCTCCGTGAGGGTGTCAAGGTGGTATGTGTGAGTTTATCCTTAAAAACGTTAGCTATTTATTTCATTATCATCTACTAAATCTGTTTATGTGCCTTTTTTGGCTCTTTGGCTCTTTTGATTTCTATGGATCAACCCTTAAAGGACACGAACTGTTATTAAATAGTTAGCTGTATTAATTTGTCTTCAATTAATTTTTTTCTTGGTTTGTGTACATTGACATTATCTTGCTTTGATTTGTATTGTTAATTTTGTTTATTGAATTTGGTAATTTAGCATTTTCCTGGATATGTATTCTTTTGTGATTTCATTTTCAATATTGATTTTTGGCGTCTAGAACTTATGCTGTTTTTTAACTCTCTTTTCTTCTTGTTCGACAGGTGCTGTGGGCCTTATGGACCCTTCACATTTTTGGGAGGGTTAGGGTTAGGGCAGGGCAGGCTTACCATGCCCTGCCAGCATTGGTAAGCCTGTCCTCATTACCCTGCATAAGTGTACATTTTATGTCATTACTAGTGTAATTAATCTAGGTGTTTGACATTTTAGTTTCTGTTGAATCAGTAGCTATTTTTGTTAAACAAAGTATATATATTTTTTTTAAATGAAATGAAATTTAGCTTGAGTCATTTCCTGGGGGGTAGAGTGGTCAAGCTCCAACCAGAAGGTCGGCGGTTTGATGCCAGTCTTTCCCATTTGCAGGCCGAAGTGTCCTTGGGCAAGACGCTGAACCCCGAATTGCCCCTCATAGAAAAATAAGTGCTGCCCATAGATACACTGTATGAATGTGTGAATGGCAAACTGTACTGTAAAGCGCTTTGAGTGGTCATCGAGACTAGAATAGCGCTATATAAATACAGACCATTTATCATTTAGCCACACACACACACACACTTGATATGTACATATGTATGTATTATTTGGTTCCTAATGCTTTGTGATCTACTTTAAACTTCCCAAAGGTTGATGGGTTGGCAGCCCCTGCAATAGACTGTATATAGGTGTTCTCTTAAGCCACCTGCCGTTGCCTCATTCTACTGTGAACTTACAGAACTGATTGAAGAGAACAGATGACCAGACTAGAATGTCGGAAAAGAGATCAGTTCACCTTAGCATAGCCGCAGGTGTCTGACAGTTGCCACACCTTACACCTGTTGTCACAGCGAGGACACATGATGATGCTGGAGTTACACACTTCCTTACTGAAGACACACACAGATCAAGATTAGAGGGTTGCTCATCAAATAGGCCAGGTATTCTTTGATACTACCACTAGACAAACTTAAAGTAACACATTTTTAAATGCCTTTAAAAGGACCTTTACAAATACAGTTTTCTACAGTTCAGGACCATTAACCACATATTCTTACATCTATGTAGCTAACTCACATGAGAGGGTTGGTGTTGAAAAAGGCAAGTCCATATAGGAACACCACAACACCCAGAGCAGCAGCTGGAACCAGCAGCTTGGTGTACCAGCCTAGCCACAGGTAGTACAGAGCCACCTTCTCTCCAAAGTAACATCTGGAGGGGAAAACACACACAAACAAATACATCAACAGACCAGAGACTGGTACATTACTCACTGATAAAGTTGAAGTTTCCCCCTCTTTTGCCCTAATTCTGAGGGGCTGAGGACAGCAACCACTCACACTTTTTCTATCAGATGGAAGATGAACACAGATTTCCTGAGATGGCCAAGTGATCCAGAAATGACTCACAAAAGGCAGCAAAAAAACATTATTTTTCATTCTACATAAAAGTAATTCTGTCACTTTTCATATGAATGAAATAGTGCAACATTGGTAGACTAGTTATTATGGTAACAAACTTGGAAACATGCATAATTTGCAGGGCGTGGGGTTCTCCCCCCAAAACAAGGACTATTTAAATGCACAACTCGGCAGGTGACCTTTGCAAGGGACATATTAGTTTACACTAAACTTTTGTCTTTGATTTACCCTGTATGAAACAAAGGGGAGAATAATCATGAGAGTGTCTGTCCTCGTCCTGTTAGATCTTAGTGCAGCATTCGACCCTATCGATTATCAAATTTTATTACAGAGACTAGAACAGTTAATTGGCATTAAAGGAACCGCCCTAAACTTGTTCCAATCCTATTTTTCAGATCGATTCCAATTTGTGCAAATTAATGATGAGTCATCTGTGCACATCAAAGTTAACCACGGTGTTCCACAGGGTTCTGTACTCGGCCCAATTTTACTCAATTAAACTCAGATAAAACAGAGGTTCTAATACTTGGCCCTAAACACCTTAGAGACGCATTATTTAATGGTGACAATGTGGGTCTCCCATCAAAGTCAAGAAAACTGCATGCCCCACCCTGCCAAAACAGGAAATATAATATTGCCATTGATTCACTGACTTGATGTCGTTAACTGGTTGTCCTGTAAACAGACCCGACCATCGAGCCCACTCTCTCTTCAGTTGTTGCTGCTTCTTTCTCTGAGAATAATGGAAAAGAAAATCAAAGTACAGCCTACAGGATATAATGATGAACAAAGAAGTTTCACATCACCATGCCAAAATCTGATCATGATTTTTTTTTCAGTCTGTAAATATTTTGTGTGTTCATTTTGATGGCACAAACGTGAATAATGAAAATCTATATTTGGATGAAGTAGCTTGTGTGTCAGATTTAGCGGGTGCTAGCTGTTATGTCAGATAATATTAAATATTAGTAATGTTTTTAATTAATTATTTAATCAACATGTCATATTTTATGCTCAGACTTGCTTTTCTTTGTAGTGTACACTGAGCATCTTTGGCACAAACATTTCACCAAGATGAGTTTGGTTCTTTATCTGGTCTCATGTTCAGATACTTGGTAGTCGAGCATTGAGCAACACTTTTGACTCAATAAAGGAGTCACGTTGGGACATTGGGACAGCAGCAATTTTCTTAAAGGTTAACTCACCTCGTGAAGGCAGAATATAGTTTCAAAAACATCTTTCATCAGCAGCTCCTTCAAGTTCTCTGAGAGAAGAAAACACAGCATGGCAATAATGTTCTATATCACATCGTGTGTCAAATCTCTTCATTATTTAAAAATATTCATGGTTACCTAAAAGTCTGCATGTATGAAATATTGTTATATTTGCCAGTGGTTAACATAGCCACAGATTATATCACACTCACCCCCTGTGTTGATAAAGGTCTGATGAAGAATGAAATGGACAATTCTGATTCTGTAGAAACATTAAAAAGTTTTTATGTTGTGCTTTTCTATCAATCAATCAATCAATCAAATTTTATTTGTATAGCCCATATTCACAAATCACAATTTGTCTCATAGGGCTTTAACAGGGTGTGACATCCTTTGCCCTTAACCCTCAACAAGAGTCTTGCTGAGCACTTCAGCCATTCCTACACACATTCATACAGCACATCTGTGCAGCACTTCCCATCACTCACAAACAGCTGGCACAACCATCAGACGCAATTTGGGGTTCAGTGTCTTGCACAAGGACACTTTGGCACATGAAATGGAGGTGCCAGGGCTCGAATCACCGCTCACCCACTCTACCTGCTAAGCCACAGCCGCCAAAAGAAGAAGAGTTCATCAGCAACCCACTGTATGTAACACGTATGTAACACCATCCATCTACATTCTTTTTTCCAACATTTGTCTGTATATCTTTGCTCCCCTTCCAACCTCATGGTTTTGGTCTTTTCAGACAAAACCCAAGTGTGTTGGGCTTCTATGGTGCTGAATACTACTGACAAAGCCTTTTTCAATGCCCAAATGCACAGCCTCAACTGTCAGACTTCTCTATTTCTCACCTGCATTGTATGCTCACTATATTCTATACATTCTGCTTTTATGTCAAAAAATGTCTAAATATTTGTCACTTTTCACGTGTTACAATGCAAACATTGCTGCCTGAGGAACAAAACTAGACATTTTTTGTGAAACACATTTCGGCTGGATCCATATTTCCCGCCTCTGAATGGAATTATGAGGATTTTAGAAAAGTCTATATTCATATACTTCAAACACGTTATAGTGAGTTGAAAATAGTATGAGGCAGCATCAGCGTTATGGGCAGGCCTAAGGTGTCCAGGCCTACCTAAGCAGTTGGGGCACCTGATCCTGGCATACAGTCATGCTGCAGCCATGGAAGTAATGGTAAGAACATAGGTTCCACTTATGTCAGCTGAGAACAGAAATCTGAGGCTGCAGTGGACACAGGCTCACTAAAGTTTAACAATTGAAGACAGGACAATGTAGCATGGTCTGTTGAATCTGGATTTCAAGTGAGGCTGCAGATAGAAGGATTAGAATTTGGTATCAATCAATCAATCAAATTTTATTTGTATAGCCCATATTCACAAATCACAATTTGTCTCATAGGGCTTTAACAAGGTGTGACATCCTCTGCCCTTAACCCTCAACAAGTGTAAGGAAAAACTACATGAAACCATTTACGAACTTGTCTTGTTGACACAAGACATGAGCACTTTTGGGCCACAATTTACCATATTCCAATGGCTTCTTTCAGCTTGATAATGCTCCATGTCACAAAGGAACTGACAACTCAAACTGGTTTCATGACAATGAGTTCAGCTTAAATGTGCAGTTGACAAATCTGCAGAAATTATGTTATGTTAAATCTCAAAAGAATGTATCCAACATCTGGTGGAATCCAGAATAGACAGGAACTACCTAGTGTTACTGTGGGGTTCCTAATGAAGTGCTCATTGAGCATTTATCTATATCTTACATATACAATTGTTACCTGGTAGCCTGGGTGACAGCCCTGCTCACATCTCCACACCAGTTGCAAGAGTCAGAGACCTTTAGGAGATACTGGTAGTCTTCAAACATCTCACTTGGAGCACGCAAGCCGAAAAATACTTTGTCATCATGAACAATCCTCTAACAGATAAAGACACACAACACATGAATTGGTTATCTTCGATTCTTACAGTCATTTATAATATTAAATAGCATGTCAAGTCACAGTATTTTTAAAAGACTCACAGTAACGGTGATGCTTTTCTTCTCAAGCTGCTCGATGAAGGCCCTTTGTCTCTGAGCTTTTTGATGGGTGTCATCGTCCTCCTTGTGGGCAACTAGTACGTAATCAAATGTCCTGTGGGTGGGCTGTTCAAACACAAAACACTGCCAGTGATTAATGTACACTTATGACTGAACAACACATGAAGCTGGGCTCCAGAGTGCAACCATTTTGGTTCGTGAGACATGTACACACACAAGATCCTAGAGGAAACGCTGGCTAACCTTATACAATACAAGGCTAAAAGCTCTTCTTAATCATCCCATCTGGTTTACCGAGCTGGTAACATATAACCTTTGCCAAATGTTTAATTGTTATTCAAGAGCAATTTTTGTTAACAGAGCCAGAGAGTTTGTTTTATATATTGTTTTGGTTGTGTGCGGTTTATGTTTTATTTATTAAGGATATTTTAATATTTTTAATTCTAATTCAAATGTCAGACTGAATATTCTTTAAAATCAACTTTATTGCTATTTGAAAGGGTGTACTTGCATGATTATGCTATTACATTTTGATTGTCAGTGGTTTAAAATGGTTTTACAATGATGAAAATAATGTAATTTATCGTTATTTATTATAACTAAATAAAGTACAGTTCAACAAAATTTGTTATTGTGACAGGCCTACCTGAATATTTTTAATAATGCACTAAGTCAAAGGTTTCCTTGTTCAGTTTGAAGCCTTACTTTATATCCAGGCAAAATACAATGAAATATCATGAACTGAATCGTTGTTTAATCTAATCTGAAATCGAAACGAAACCTTGTAAATCGGAATCAAATCAATTTAGGAAATCAGTGGTGATACCCAGCCCTAGTTAATAAATTACCAATAATATGGAACTGTCAAGAAAATGTATAACAAGTGTATTATTGCGGGCCAAAAGGTGCAGTGAAAAACCTTGGGGTGCACGTAAATTATGTGCTGGTGCACCTAAATGAATGGAGCCCTCAAAATCTTTAAGTATTTCTTTAGAATTCTTGCCAGCCTCGCTGGGCCCCGTTTCTAGGCCGCTTCAACTACACGCTTACCATCCTGGAGAAGTCAAACATTGAGCCTGAGACCATCCTTCCCCCCTCCTGTGTGGTTGGAGCAGCCACATGGGAGGTGGAAACCCTGGTAAGGGAGGCCCAACGCTCACACTCTGACCCAGGTAACGGCCAACCTAACACTCTCTTTGTGCCTGAGTCAGCCAGGTCCCAGGGTCATCCAGTGGGGGCAGTCCTCCAAACTCGCCTGTCACCCAGGCTTTCATCGCACCCTCACCTTCGTCCGGCAGAGATTCTGGTCCGGTCCATGTCTCAAGACAGCCGTGCATTTGTGTCCGCCTGCTCCGTCTGTGCCTGCAGCAAGGCTTCCCATCAGCCTCCAGCCGGCCTCCTGCGCCCCCTTACCTGTCCCCAGCAGACCCTGGTCTCACATAGCTGTGGACTTTGTTATTGGTCTGCCACCTTCACAAGGTAACACCACAATATTAACCATTGTTGACTGGTTTTCCAAGGCTGTCCATTTTGTCCTCCCTAAACTGCCCTCAGCCACAGAAACTGCAGATCTCCTCACCCTCCATGTTTTCTGGTTGCATTGAATCCCCTTGGACATCGGATCAGACCGGGTTCTCATCTCAAGTGCGGAAGGCCTTTTGTCGGGTGCTGGGGGCCAAGGCAAGTCTCTCTTCCGGATACCACCCACAAACTAATGGTCAGATAGAGCGGGCTAACCAGGACTTGGGGTGAAATCCTCCATACTTTGTTAGGAGCTTCCTTGTCTTGATATCAGTGGTCTCTATCTCCTCCTTTGGCCAGGTTATTTTACCAGCTGTGTTGATGGCTCAGACCACCATATTTTTTATATTAATATTAAATATTTGTTCCTGCCAGCTAGACGCACACGGAGCAAGCGCTCCTCTCCACAAGCCGAGTGAGTGAGTGACAGCCAGGCGGCTCAAGATTAGACGAGCTCCACTGGCCGAGTCAGAGTGCGCCATGCCCGGCTAGATGCACACGGAGCGAGCACTCCTCTCTCTCTCTCTCTCTCTCTCTCTCTCTCTCTCTCTCTCTCTCTCTCTCACTCACTCACTCACTCACTCACTCACTCACTCACTCACACACACACCCACACCACATAATTAACATTGTGTTTTAATTTGTGTAGAAATAATCCATCAATTCATTTACCTTCCATTATGCTACAAAGTGTGTTTTCTAATCAATGCTGTAAATAGCCTTATCTTTCTGATGTTCTCCATTACACGTGGCATCTATTGCACTTCTGTCCGTCCTGGGAGAGGGATCCCTCACATGTGGCCCTCTCTGAGGTTTCTACCTTCTTTTTCCCCTGTTAAATTTTTTTTTTTGTAGTTGTTCCTTACTCTTGTTGAGGTTTAAGGGCAGAGGATGTCCCACCTTGTTAAAACCCTATGAGACAAATTGTGATTTGTGAATATGGGCCATACAAATTATTTGTTTCAAGTCTAACAGGTAATAAAGCAGGAGTGGGGAGCAACCGGGCCTCCGGGCCGTATGCGGCCCGCAATACAGTTTAATCTGGCCCGCGAGGAAATTCATAGATACAAAAATAAATAAAATATAAACTAACTAACATGACAATTACTTTTTCCCTTTCCAAGAGAAATGGACAAACGATTATAAATTTTTGGAAGTGAAAGGCAAGCCAGTGTGCCTAGTTTGTGGAGATGCGCTCGCTGTAATGAAAAAGGCTAATGTTGAGCGTCATGACAGCTCTTAACATGCTAAAGAACGGATTTCTAATATAGCAGAAGATATAGAAAAAATATTTTCAGTTTTTCTCTCTGGCCTGCAATGAAACAACAGACATAACAAATACCACTCAACTAGCCATTTTTGTCTGTGGGATTATTGCTGAGTTTGACACAAGGTATGAATTGCTGTCTTTGCAAGCCATGCATGGCACCACAAGAAGTGAGGATTTGTTTGAGGAAGTATTTTTGAGAAACCCAGAAAGACAGAGAGAGAGAGAGGTGAATAGAGGAGTCTGTGTGTCTATTATTTTGAAAATCCAGCCTCCTTTTGGGTTTTCTGGTAACAGAGTCATCTTTCCCTCTATGAGAGGCTGGATTTAAAAAATACCCCCCCAGATAGTTACATACTTATTATGTGTTACATACACATAATAATTATAAGCAGTATACAGAATAGTAATATGTGTAATGCATTGCCTAGTGGTGTGTGGACCACAAAGCACACATAATTAAAATGGCCCTCGATTGGCAAAAAGGTTCACCACCCCTGTAATAAAGCATATTTACAGGTTGTGATAAGGTTTAGGTTACTTTATTTGTACCCATAGGTAGATTTGTTTTGCAGCAATAAAAAGAGAAGGCATCCATCCAAAACAGTACAAAATTATAAACACACAGACAGAAGACAAGACCACAAAAACCATGATGAAAAGTGCTCAAATGCATTGCTATCAATAGAAAACTGGATAGGGACAATAGTGCAAATGTGGCGATAACCCTTTCAAGTGAACAATTGCAGATGGAACAAAACTATTTCTGTGCCGTTTTGTTTTACCCCTTGGGGCTGTAAACCTTCAATCAGAGGGTAGAAGTTAAAATTCCCCATGTAGAGGATGCGAGTCATCATTGGTAATGGAGCTGGCTATCCTCTGTAGCTGTCTGGTGTAAAGACAGGTTACCAAACCATGACCCCAAAGAAAAAGATAAAACAGACTCAATAAAAGCATGATAAAAAAGTGTCAGCATGGTTTTGTCAATATTAAAATAGGACATTTTCCTTAAACAGTACAAACGCTGGTAACCCTTTTTGCACAAAGCTTCACTGTTTGCTTCAAAGTTCAGTTTGGACTCAACAATAGTCCAAAGGTATTTATACGATTCCACACATTCCCCAGTCTGACCTTTGATAAAAGTGTCTTCGTGTGTGTGCAAGTTTTCTGAAATCGATGACCATATCCTTGGTTTTTGAAATGTTAAGTTCCAGACTCCCCTGTAACTCCAGTATGTCCAGATTGGCCCAAGTTTGAACTGACATATTTTTCAGGACTAAATGATTGTAAAAGCCAGGAGTGACCTGCAAGCTATTCAGGAAGCAGTACTCAGTGAAGTGAGGTGACCAAAATAACAGGTTGGGCTAGTATTGTTAAGTGTTGAAAAATATATTTTAATCACTCTCTGTCGCTTCAATTTATCATTGTTTGAAGTAAATACAGAGAAAACTTCCCTTCACACAGAATACAGCCTCTCCTCGACATGCCAATTTTGCTAACCGAAGTCTTCTCAGATCGGCTTCCGATATCTTAGTTTGGGGCGTGCCAGATTAGCTGTTAGGTGTGCATTATGCTGACGATCTGCACTGTGACGTTGGCTATATGTGGACGTATCAGAGAAAGCGATGATAAGGCTCTTCAGCAGATTCCGTGTTTACTGCCGGAGATAGGTGCTCCCCCACTGGTTCAAATTAGTTTTATTCACTGCGCAGTGGAGACAGCATCGAAGGAAGGCAACACAATTCTATCTACTTGTCAATTAGGAGAGACTTTTATGCCATCACATCGAGGTAAAACTAAAACAATAGATTGTGGATTGAGTCGAACAAAGGGTCTGCGTGAGGACAAAAGGTGAATGCAATTTAGGGAGTCCTGGAAAGGCTAATTTACAATACAAAGTGATCCTTTCAACCAGAATCCCAATAGCTAATCTCCTCACCCCCTATGCTAAGGTGATATTTCTGTCGACATCGGCGGGGTGGGGGGGGACTCTGGTAATTTCAATACACATGTAGGCAAGAAAGTCGTCTCACAGGTCAGCTTCCTGGAAAAGTTGATCCCTGATAATGAATTAAAAAACATTTTGTCTCACCCAGACCACAGTGTCATGTAGAGGAATAAAGGAACCATTGTTGGTTTTCAGTGTTCTGTCCGTTTTTCCTTAATTTGTTTAGTTCAGATAATAACTTCAGTTTGTCGTCAGTCTATCCAAAGTCTGTTTTCAACTGTACCCCATTTCTCCACTCTTTGTCTTCAGTCTGTTTACACTGACCCTAGTCTGTCCACTGTCTGTCTTTAGTTGGTTCATAGTCTGTAAACAAGAATCCACAATCTTTTTTCAGGTTGTCCCGAGTCCTTCTATAGTCAACACATTGTCTGTCTTCAGTCCGTTTACAATGTGTTCAATGTGTGGCTTTAGTCTGCCATCATTCTATAAGTGGTCTGGTTTTAGTCTGCCCTTAGTTCAAAATCTATAACTGTCAGTGTTTAGTGTGTTTACGGTCTGTCTTCAGACTGTTTAATGCTTTCTGTCTGTCTTTAGATATCTTGTTAATGCATTAGAAGGGGAAAGAGAAAATCTGTAGATTCTTACCATTGAAGAAAGTAAAGGCTCAGTTCCATCCTTTTGTCTGTCCCATAGCTCAAAGCCTTCCTGAAACGCACATAAGGTAAACATTATAACTACACATACCGTACAGGAAAAGCATTTCGTTGTGTCTATAGCTGCTTTCAGACATGCACTGGACTCTGCAGATCCTCTGTATTTTCTACGGAGGAGGTGTATGTGTGAACGCAAATGTCTGAGGGAGACACTCAGTAATTTCGATGGACTTTATCTGCTTGACCTCCTAGTATAAAGTCCGTACAAATCCAGAAGAAGTCAATGTGTGAACACAGCAGGGAATCCCCTGCTGGATTCACTGCAAGCGAGTTGCGGGGTTGATGACGCTTCTAACATGAGACAGATGCAAAAATGAAATCCTATAATGACGCTATTATACAAAGCGACTTACCATAAGTGCATTCAACCATGAAGGTACAAACCAAGAACAACAAGAATCAAGTAAGTACAATTTGCTTCAAAAAAGCCAAACTACAAGTGCTATATGTAAGTGCCATATAAATGGAACTAAACAGATTTTTTTTACTTTTATAATGCAATTCAATGTAGCCTACTTGAAAGATTATAGGACAAGATAAACATGTGATTTCTCATAACATATTTTCTAAGTGTGATTTATACACAGGAGAAGGGGAGAAATAAGATAGACAAAAATTAAAGATTACAGAAAAGATGTTGCCTAAATGGCTTAAAATGAATGATTCCAATTTAATTAAAGAATATGGATGAATACAATTATATATCATTGGAAATAGTACACATAAAAATATGATTTTATCATTCAATTAAAGGATTTATGATGTATGGCTGTTTGGATATCAGACAACATATAGTTCCTATTGCCAAAATAATGATATTATCACAATATTTACAGAAGATTTGAAAATAATAATGCTCTCAGTCAAATTCTTCTTGAACTTATACAAACTTGTGCTTAAACAAAACATCAACAAGGCCTAACATCTGCCATTAATAACCATAACCCTGACGGAAATTATTTAAGAGGCACTGGATTATATAGGCAAACATGGTAATATAATATTTGTATTAATAACATTACATAGATGGTTCCTTTTTAAATATCATGGTAATTGACAATACTTGTCACTATAAATGTATTAGAAAATATGCTTTGGGGAGTCACTGCATAAATATTTTCAACCAAATGCTCCATGTCTTCTTTGCATCATTCTCGATGGCATATCTACATCTGGTGTTCTATCACCAAAGAAGTCCCATCTTCCAGTAAATTCACAATGTCCAATACAAAGCTGCAGAAATAACAATGTAAGTCTCATGAATTCTACTTGGCCACAAACACCTCAGGAACACATTATCAAATAATATACAGTAGTTAGTATAGATAAAGTTATACTTAATGAGGATATGCGATGTAACTTCCACATAAAACACCTACATAACGTTGCAAAAATCAAGCACATCCGGTCAAAACAGATGCAAACAAATTTGTCCATGTATTTATTACTTCGATGCTGAATAATTGTGACTCTTTATTATCAGGCTGCCCCACCAAGTCTCTAAGGACTCTCAAGCTGATCAAAAATGCTGCAGCACGACTACTTACAAGAACAACAAAAAGTGATCATACAATGCCTATAAAAAGTATTCACCGCCCTTGGATGTTTCACCCTTTTGTTGCTTTTATACATGAAATCATGGTCAATATAATTTGGCTTTTTTGACAAGAATTTGCAAAAAAAACCTCTTTAATATCAAAGTGAAAACAGATTTTTACAAAATAATGTCACTTAATTAAAAATATATAAGTTAAAGTAAATGATTGCATAAATATTCACCCCCTTCAGGTCAGTATTTGGTAGATGCACCTTTGGCTGCAATCACAGCACTGAGTCTGTGTGGATATGTCTCAATCAGGCTGGCACATCTGGACACTGCAATTTTTCTCCATTCTTCCTTGCAAAACAGCTCAAGCTCTGTCAGGTTGCTCGGGGATCGGGCGTGAACAGCTCTTTTCAATTCCAGCCACAAATTCTCGATTGGATTGAGATCTTGGCTTTGACTTGGCCACTCCAGAACATTCACCTTGTTGTCTTTGAACCATTTCTGTGTAGCTTTTGCTGTATGCTTGGGGTCGTTGTCTTGCTGGAAAATAAATCTTCTCCCAAGTCGTAGTTCTCTTGCAGACTGAGTCAGATTATCCTCCAGGATTTGGCGATATTTTTCTGCATTCATGTTCCCCTCTACCTTTACAAGCCTTCCAGGGCCTGCTGCTGAGAAACATCCCCAGAGCATGATGCTGCCACCACCATGCTTCACGGTGGAGATGGTGTGTTTGTGGTGATGTGCAGTGTTTGGTGTTCGCCAAACATAGAGTCTAGTCTGATGGCCAAAAAGCTAAATTTTTGTCTCATCAGACCAAAGAACCTTCTTCCAATTGACCTTGGAGTCTCCCACATGCCTTTGGGCGAACTCCAGGGGAGATTTCATATGAGCTTTTTTCAACAGTGGCTTTCTCTTTGCCACTCTCCCATACAGCTTCGACTGGTGAAGAACCCGGGCAACAGTTGTTGTATGTACAGTCTCTCCCATCTGAGCCACTGAAGCTTTTAACTCCTTCAGAGTGGTCGTAGGTGTCTTGGTGGCCTCCCTCAGCAGTCTTCTTCTTGCCCGGTCACTCAGTTTGTGAGGACGGCCAGCTCTAGGCAGATTTAAACAAGTGCCATACTCCTTCCATTTCTTAATGATGGATTTAACTGAACTCTGTGGGATGTCCAGTGAGTTGGAAATCTTTTTGTAGCCATCTCCTGACTTATACTTTTCAATGATCTTTTCTCTGAGTTGCTTGGAGTGTTCTTTTGTCTTCATGTTGCAATTGTAGCAGGAATCCTGATGAACCAGAGACTGGACCACCCAGACACAGGTGTTTTTATACTACAATCACTTGACACACATCAACTACACTCAGGTGATCTCCATTTCACTAATTGTGACACTGCTGGCATCAACTAGCTGGACCTCTGTTGAATTAGGTCAGTCACTTTAAAGGGGGTGAATATTTATGCAAACACTTATTTTACACTATATATTTTTAATTAATTGACATTAGTTTGTAAAAATCTGTTTTCACTTTGACATGAAAGAAGCTTTTTTTGCAAATTCTTGTCAAAAAAGCCAAATTATATTGACCATGATTTCATGTATAAAAGCAACAAAAGGGTGAAACATCCAAGGGGGGTGAATACTTTTTATAGGCATTGTATAACTCCTTTAATAGCTTCTTTTCATTGGCTCCATGTAAAATCCACAATAGAATTTAAGAAATTAGAATGTAATTCCTAAGTTACAAAGCCCACCAGAGCTGCTCATGGGGGACTAGTTGTGTCTCTAAATAATACTATAAGAGTATGGTCTATAGAGAGCATGGTGTCTAAATGAAAAGATCCTTGAGATACATTGGTTATGATTTGGTGCTATTCACAAAAACTGAATTGAGTTGACTTGACTCAGTAATCTGGTATCCCTCCACAATATGAAAATAAATAATTATATATATATATATATATGGTCCCCGTGGTAGTAGAGCATTAGGGGCTTTGACCCCCAAACTGACCCACATCTGAAGTTTATGTGCAGATGAGTGCAGTCCTAAGAACAGCTAAGAAAATGCAAAAGTCCTGTAGAGGACCCGAGCTTGAGGAAGAAGACATACTCACCACCACAAGAGGGCTAGAGAGGGACATTTTATATATATATACATGTATACACAGTAATGTACATTGTATAATTAGTTGAGAAGAAAATGAGGTCACAACGGTCAATGGAGACCAAAATCATTAACCCATTGAGGGCTGGATTCAAAGCCACACTGAAAATCAAAGTACAAAATTGAAATCCCAGGCTGATCCAACTTACGTGAATTTGATCATGGCAACTCATAATGTGACTTAGTAGTTGTGTAATGCCTCGGCGTGCCTGTATGCACTCCCAAGAACGTCTGGGCATGCTCCTGATGAGTCAGCATATGTTGTCCCGGAGGATTTCCTCCCAGACCCGGATCAGGGCATCAGTGAGCTCCTCGAAAGTCTGTGATTGTATCTGGCGGCATTGGATGCACCGATACATAACGTCCCATAGGCTCTCCATTGGATTTAGGTCAGGGAAACGTGAGGGCCAGTCAATGGCATCAATGCCTTCGGCATCCAGGAACTGCCTCTGGCCACATGAGGCCGGGCATTGTCCTGCACCAGGAGGAACTCACTGCACCAGCGTGCGGTCTGAAAGCAGTCAAGGTGCCGTTGGCTATGACATGGAGGTCTGTGCGACCCTCCAAGGATATGCCTCCCCAGACCATCACTGACCCACCACCAAACCGGTCATGCTGGATGATGTTACAGGTAGTATAATGTTCACCACGGCGTCTCCAGACTCTTTCACGCCTGTCACATGTGCTCAGTGTGAACCTGCTGTCATCTGATACCAATTTTTGTGTTCTCTTGCAAATGCCACCCTCATAATAATCCTCATATCTAAGTTATATTAACTCTGTAGTGAGACTAAAATAAAAACCGTAGCGTTTTATTTCAATAGAAAAAGTATTATGAATTCGTAATATCTCCATTCGAGAGGGTCCCCCCATCGCCATTTTGGATCGTTATATTGCTACAGATGCCCGGAAGGCACAAACGGGTCAGCTGGTCTGGAGTGTAGACACTGAGTATGCTTTTGTTTACTGAATAAGCTGCATGAACAACCGTGGCCGTAAAAAAACGGAGAAGAAGAAGTGGTACCGGGAGGTTGTTATGAAAGGTCTGTAGGAAGTTTGCGAACAGAAAAGACGGAAAATCGAAAGACGGAAAATCCAAAGGAATGGCACAGGCTTCATCTGAGAAGTGAAAGTGAAAGTTAAAGTGAGGCGTCTTGAAAGGGGAAATGAGACAGAAATGAGGATGAACACCGTATTGTCTCCAGGATGGAAAACTACTGAGAGACAAAGAGTTTCTGACACTTAAGTCTCCAGTTTTCTGTTGAACAGGTAATTTGCCACATCAATATAAATTCAATCTGTTGTTTGATAGATTAGTTTTATTACTATGCACCAGAAATACAATGTGTGTATTCAGGCTGATGCTGTTATAGTAACATTTACATTGTTACAGTAGATTCATATTGTTAACTATTCATGCCAAAGATCATTGTAGTACTTGTTGAGACATCCTAGATGTATTCATTTTGTTTAGTGAACTTCCCACCACCTCAGGATGTAAAATAATTTATTACAGGAGAAGACAACTGTCATGTATCACTTATTTTCTTACTGTTCTTTTACAGCTTTCTGACCCTGATACATCAACTTAATAAAAAAAAAACTTGAAGATCCGGCTTTGTTTAGCAATGGAGTTTCCACTGGAACACAGGCAAGTTAATGAATTGAAAATTGCAATGTTGATACTCTGATGTTTTATTATCAGAGTATCAGAATCTACCGGTACATGTGAGCAGAGCTCCATTACAGCAACACTCGGCTTATTTTATCACGAAGGAACATTTGCTGGCAGAAATAGTGAGTAACGTTAGTGCATTGGGACAGTGTGACTATTTAACGAGTTGATATAAATACGAGTCGAGCATGGCGGAACACGTGACTCATTCATGCAGACACGTGAAGCGGGACGTCCACAAACGTTGCGTTTTCTAGCAACATTGTGTTCTTTATACTGGAATTTGTCTACATCTGTATAATGACATGTTTTTTCCGGTTTGTCTTTCCAGCCTCTATGATCCATTAGCAAAAAAATAAACTAATGCATCTGAACACTTTTAACCAGAGAATATGACACTGTGAAATGTTGTCCGCAAAACTAAACATCAGCTCTTCTCTTTTTCTTCTCTGTTTTAATGGTGAATCAGATGGATCATTGTTGCCAGCTCCTGCTCTGTTATTCAACCTGCTGATATAATTATAATAACTACACAGGAACAGTTACTTGCCTGGTAAATTAAAATGTCTATGTAGTATGTTTAAGTATTTATATTTTCTTCTGCTTTGCATTAGCCTTTTGTCTCTCTCTTCCTCCCTTCGTCTGTTTCCATTTCTCCCTATCTCCTCCTTACACTCACCCTTTTCGACCTCTGCATCTAGCTCTCGCCTGTGTGTGTGTGTTTATGTGCGCGATGTGTTTTTCTAATTATTTAATAACTTCATGTTAACTGATCAATCTCTCTAAATTTATTACAGAAATTTGTGAATGCCAAAGTGTGCTGTACTGTACACAAGAGCGTCCTGTCCGACTGCTCCTGTGTCTGTTGTCCAACCTGTCTGTGAATGCAGGTAAAGGGGGCCATCATAAAGTTTATTTTTTATTTTACTTTTTGACGTCTGTAAGGGTCCAGCTAAAGTATATCTACCAAATTCCCTTGTGTTTTTTTGTTAGCTAGAGCAGCAGATACCTTTGTCAATTTGTAGGTCATTTAGACTGCAGGTCCATCGTCAAAAATTTGATGTGGGGTAAATGTGGAATTGTAAGCTGTGTAGAAAATCTACATCTTCTAGATATGTCCTACTGAAACATCTTAGACCTTAGAGTCAAAGGCAGTGCTACCCGTGCCCACACACAAACTGCCCATGTACTTTTAAGACATGGAATGCTATGCATATTCATTTAAGTAGAGTCCATCCTAAACAAAATTCCCAGGAGCTGCTGGAACTGTCAACATTCAGATGTATGTTTTGCACTTGCAGCAGTCTATCTACTGAAAGAGATTATTTCATAAACATTGGCACTCATTTGAAGAGCAATGAAACTGTTGTATGTTTATTGGTTGCAGTTTTAAAACAAATGTATATGGAACCTTTCACTCTCACAAAAACAGAAAGCACAACCCACATACCTTGAAAAATTTCAGGCCAGGTGTAGTTACAACCAATCCAGTTTCCTCTGATAGTCCAGAGGAAGATGCATATCATCTAAATGACTCTGCAGTTGAAGCAGACCCTGCATGTTCAAGTAGTGATGTGGATTTAAACAAGAACTTCCCTGAAGTAACTGAGCAAAATTTACCTGCAGCATTGCTCAAGTTGGAGCATTTTGCACATGTGCCAAGCAGAAAAGTGGATGAGTTTTTAGAGGAACTGCATTACTTGTCAAGTTCAGCAACATTGCCTCTCTCCATTAACGTTCTTGAGTGTATTTCAGAAACATAGTACCACAACTGATATAGATGTGTTAACTGAAGTAGCCACTGCTCTGTGCCCATCTAACCCCTTGCTCAAAGCCATAGGGAAAGATGGGCCCCTGAGCACATCTTATCTTCGCAACCAGTATTATAAAAAACACTTTAAGGTTGTAGAGCCCATTGAGTACATATTTGATGCCAAGGAAAAACAAAGTTTTCAATATGTGCCTGTACTGAAGTCTTTGCAGCAGCTCTTTGATAGAAGCGATGTTGTGGACAGGGTAGTTGAAAACCACAAAGCACAGCAGACTAATAGGCAGCATACTGAGCAGCAAACTTACAAATCATCTCAGGATGGTTCTCACTTCCAGGAGAACAGTTTCTGTCCGGGGATGAGTTGAGAATCTTGATAACTTTATATGTAGATGACTTTGAGATCTACAATCCCCTGGGTACTTCACGCAGGAAACATAAGCTTTGTGGAATCTACTGGAGCTTGAGTAATTTGCCTCCAGGTTCACATTCATCACTTTCCTCAATTTACTTGGCAGTCCTGTATAAATCTGATGATGTGAAAAAGCATGGTTTTGACAATGTCTTACATCCTCTGCTTCGAGATATGAAAACTCTGGAGGAAGAAGGAGTTTTCATTCCGTTGCTCGGAAGATGTTTTAAAGGAACGATTCAGGTTGTTGCAGCAGATAACCTGGGTGCTCACAGTTTAGCTGGTTTCAATGAGAGCTTTTCTGGTGGGTATATCTGTCGATTTTGCACAGGAACAAGAAAAGACATCCAAACAAACGATGTAAAGTTGGGTGCATTTAGTCTCCGAACAAGGGAACTCCATGACTCTCATGTGAAATCAGCTCAGGAGAACAGTGCAAGTTGTTTCGGAGTGAAAAGCCATTGTGTTATCACCAAAACTCTTTCCCACTTCAGTGTTCTCACAGGTTATCCCCCAGATGTTATGCATGATGTTTTCGAGGGCATGGTGCCGGTAGAGCTTGCACGGTGCTTGGCATTGCTGATATCCCAAAAATATTTTAGTCTTGAAGCCTTCAACCAGTCCATCTTGCATTTCCCTTACAAGTGGGGAGACAAGACCAACAAGCCACATGTGATCCCACACGTTTTCAACAAGGAAAACAATTGGTGGCAATGCTCGTGAAAACTGGGCTCTTTTGCAACTACTCCCATTCATAATTGGGCATCTTGTGCCTGAGGGTGAAATGGCTCAGCAAATACTGTTGGACTTGAAAGACATTGTAGAGCTTGTCATTGTTCCAGCACATACTGATGAGTCCATTGCCTATCTTGAGGGCAAAATTTCAGAGCACAGACAAAAATACCAAGAACTGTTCCCTGACCTGCAGCTCCTTCCAAAACATCATTATTTGGAGCACTATCCCCAGCTGATCAGGATGTTTGGTCCTCTTGTGGGACACTGGACCATGCGATTTGAGGCTAAGCACAGTTTTTTTAAGCAGGTTGCACAACACACCAATTGCTTTAAATATGTGCCCCTCTCGCTAGCTGTTAAGCATCAGCTCATGATTTCACATCATTTGAGATCGTCTAGTTTCGAAAAAACTGCCCTAGAAGTAACAAATGTCTCAACCTTTTCTGTTGATGTTTTGAAACAAGTAGTAGTTGACTATTGAGCAGAAATTCCCTGGTACGACTGAAGTCCACCTTACTAAGTGTGTGTCAAGCAAAGGTGTAAATTTCAGAAATGGAATGATAGTCGCTCAAGTTGCCTGCCTGATTTCGGAGAGATAGTTCAGATTTGTGTTGTGCAGGAGAAACTGTGTTTCATTGTAAGAAGGCTTTTTGGATGGTACAGGGAATATTTCAGAGCCTTTGAGCTGAGTGCATGTCCAGCTAGAGAAACGGTTTTGATTGAGCTTCGTGAACTGGCTGATGACTGCCCTTTGACCGACTACTTTGTTGGACCTCTCAGATTGGGGACATTAAAAAGACATATTATCACATAAGGTATGTTAATCTTTATATTAAATGTCAAATGGCTTTGTTCAAGTTCTGACCAATTTTAGGCTTATCTTCTCTTTCCTCATTTGCAGACTTTGGTGAAATGGCTGATCTAGTGAAGCTCTGAATCATTCTGGGAGAAAATAATTCCCAGAGATTGATCCTTCCAGGTGGGATACCAGAGTCTATCAGTGACCTCGCACACCAAATAAAGCAGCAGTGTGGAGTAGAAGGGGACTCCAGGCTTCAATTCATGGATTATGAGTTTGGGAATGAATTCACCAACTTGCTCTCAATGTCAAATGTCCAGGACAAAAGTACCCTCAAGGTCATATTTGATTCCTTTGCATCTGTCCAGCATGATGGCTCTCTGCCCCCTCCCTACCCAGCTGCTGCTGCCACCTTTCGATCTCCAGATGACTCCTCGTCCCTTTCTTCTGGTAGCTCACATGATGCAGAAATACTGTCTTCACTGGAGTCCACTTCCTGCAGATCCTCTGGATGGCCCATTATCTTCAATGTTCCTCGGTTCTCCTATGATGCTGAGCTGCAGCTGGAAAGGGCCAACACTGCTTTCAAAGAAACTGGAACTTTGTTAAGTCCTGATACCCAACTAAAAGCCATTCTTGATGGCTTAACTGAAACTATTGTCAAGTACAAAGTGTACCTCTCCGACCGTGAGTTTGAGGAGGTAGCTGAAGCTCTTGTATCAGCACATCCATGTTTGAAAGAGCCAGGCTCAGTCACTGGATTTGGCGGCTGGAAGACGAGCTTGAAATATAAACTTGGTAACTACCGAACAAAGCTCAGGCGGCTTGGCTGCCCAGAAGTCACAGTAAATGCCCTTCCCCACAAACCTGATGGCAAATGCAGTCCTGCCTATGGTGTGAAGAGGCCAAAAAAAGCAGAAGCGAATTACTGCCCTGCATATCCGTCTGGTGAAACAGCCGAGACACAAGAAGGACTAAGAGTGGCCCTCCTCTCAGAAGTGAAGAAAAGAAACAATGAGGAGAATGTGGCGAAAATGATGGACAAAACCTTTGCTTACAGGAGGCAAGAAGTAGTTTGGGAGGCACCAATGACAGCTGATTTCAAAATGAGGTGGCCGGCTCTCTTCCATGTGCGTGAGGTAAGTAAATGACTGTGTGAAGGAACATCCCCTTGTCTGACCTGCTAAATCAAACATGTACCAGTGAAATCAAAATAGCCAAACTTAATTTTGTCTTTTTTTTTTCTTTTTCTCAATTTGTAGGTGTGTGTGGAATTGAAGAGAATCACAACAATCCATTTAGAGTCAAGGTTCTTCTCTGAGCTGGATGCTAACTCTGCAGACCTAACCAAGAAAGGCGGAGTTCAAGGGAGACAGATCAGAAGCATCATGGTACCCATGACTGAGGTATAATAATGGAAAAGTGACTGAGAGACACTCAAATAACCTCTTGTACATTTGTAAATTTAACATTAAACGGATGCATGCATTTAGTTGAGAAAAGGTGTATGCTTGCTTCAGCTTGAAAAATTAAAAACAATGAATGAAACAAATTCATTTCTCACACTTATCCTGGAAGTCCAGGTATGAGATATAATAATCCCTGATAGGAGGCAATGTTTGAGGCAGATGAACTGCCAAAAAAATCCCATAGAATTTGATAAATATGAAAAAAAATACAGTTGGTATAATTGGTGGGTTTGTGCACATGGACAAGTAGTACTACTAGGCTTTAATTATTGTATGTAGTAAATATATTTCTCTAACTGTACAATGCTTTAAAAGAGAATGTATATTGTATGAAGACATAGTAAAGATTTGTCTCCAATATGTTAAATATGTGAGGGGGGTCAAAGAGTTAAAATTATTTATTTATAATAATTACTGCATACATATCTACATCTTTTCATGTTGTGATGACCTGTGAATCTTGCATCAGGTGTGTGAAAGCAACTATACTGGTTGGTCAAGATGGTTTTCCGAATGTGTTTTTTCTTAATTTTTTCTCATATTCTCTCTAATCTGCATACTTAGACTGACAGCATTGATGTCAAAAGAGAATGCATACTGAAAGGTCTTTGTGTCTACTTGAATGAAGATCCAGAGAAGCTGGTGAGAGAGTACCTGGTATTGTTAGGATTTTAATAATATAATTAGACACTATAGCCCCGAAAAGGATCGATTTTACACGCACCATGTTTGTACCTTAACAGAAAGAATTAATGTTTTGTTATGTGTTAGGACTGTAATCCGTGGCATACAATACACTGTACTTAAACTTGTTCTCATACATAAACCTTTATATATATTACAGTATTCCTTTAGCTTTATTCAAGCTCCAACAACACCGTATCTGCAAAACTACTAAAGACTCAAAAAGCTTCAGCCGGATAAAGGCTTGTTTTTAATACACAAAACTTAACACTGTCAGAATGTGAAGATTTGCCCAGTTACTATCAAAGGAGGGACGAACCTGGGAGCGGCTCCTCATCATTGGTGGATTCCAGTTCCAAGATGCTGGGACCACGCCTTCTACCAACTATTATAAATATTGCACCTGTCGTCCGTTCGGGGCGACTCTTGACTACCCCGAGCTACTGACTAAAGCTGAAGTTGTGCATTGAGTGCCCATAGCTATGCTGTACCTTTTCATTGCTTCTAAATAAATACTTTTTGAACCAAACCAAGACCGACTCTTCTCATACCTAAGGATCAAAGAACACGACAAAAATTGGTGACCCCGACGTGATCCTGAAGAGAAGTTTTGACCAGAAAGACCGGAGACCCAAAGGTCGAGGCCGCTCCGATCGATTCTCCACATACTCACGGGCGCCAAACTAAAAGGTAAGCAGAAACCTGTTAAAACAAATTCTGCATTAGTTATATAGGCATTGATATAGATTGTGAGTGTGCGGAGAGGAGAAAGGAGGTAAAATAATAAAGTTCGGTGTTTTATGGAAGCAATGAAAGGGTATGTAAAATAAAAGTACTAAACAGAGGTCTGGGACCCTGTGAAAGGGCTGGGACCATATGAAAGGTCTGGGACCTTGTGAGGGGTCTGGGACCCTGTCTTGGCACAAAAGAAACAAGATAAAAAGCGAGGTCTGGGACCTGCGTGGGACGGGCGCCACACTTAAAAAGTCTGTGACGCACGAACCCTTAAAACTAATTCAGATTGGAGAAAAGACAGACGATTCATGCAATAGATTGCATCCGTGCAACCAAATCTGGGATTAGGGTGTGAACTGGAGGAAGGGGCTACCGGCACTGACGAGTGAGGAGCTTAACTAGCCAGACACACCGTTGCTTGAATCGGGCACAAATTAAAAAGACGCCGAGGCCATAACATATTGCGAGGACTGACAGATGAAAAGACTGACTAGAATAAAAAGACTGACAGAGACCAAAAAACTGACAATATAAAAAATATAAGATTTAAGAGGTCTGAATGTGTGGGTATTTACTAAATACTAAACAATAGCGTTTTGGAGATTGATTAAAGAACTTAAGGTAACTAATACGTGTGGGTAATGGAACTGATCTGAGTAGTCCTAATATGAACTTCATGTAAAGGAACTATGGTGACACAGCACTAAGTCTGATACAAGTGTGAATGAAAGTGTGTGTGTGGAAAACGAGAGAGAACCAAATTAGGAGGAGATAACAAGAGGAAGGTCACCCGGCTGACAGAGACAGAATAAATAAGGAAATAAGAAAAATAGAGTGAGGTCACCATCTGGTGGCGGATAAAAGAAAGTACAACTAGCGGTGTACGCCTGCCATCTGGGGGCTGATAAAGGGTATTACAGCTAGGGATAAAACAAGGACGCCACCTGGGGGAGACCAAAGGACATTACAGCTCAGGTTACAACTGGTTTGACATCATTGGATTGGCTTGTGTTTTTTGTTTTTATTTTTTATTTTTTATTTTTTAATTTTTAATTTAAATTTTTAATTTTTTCCACTAAGAGACAAATGACGACGGGAACTTTTTACAGTTAGAGATACACACCCCTGACATACCAACACGACCAACCCCGACCCACACAGATACACACACATTACAGCAACATGTCACAGCACTAGCATGTCACAACACCTCACTCGTCGTGGGTTGAAGCACTGCCCTTGGCGCTCATGTCAATAAGAAGTTCATCCAATGGTGTCACATGGTGTCAACTATCCCCACATGAGCTTCTCACAGGACGGCCCATGCCAGGGCCTCCTCGAGACCCTGGGTATGGACCCGGGTTGGATGTATGTCAGGAGAAATTGACTGACTACATGAAAGCCTTAACTAACTTTACTGAAGTTGTCTGCACAGGTCCAGGCGGCTGCCGGACGTTCTGACGAGACCCCCACGGATACTCCTGTTCCAGTAAAACCGGGTGATTGGGTTAGGGTCAAGGTTCACAAGAGAAAGTGGCCCGACCCTAGGTGGACAGGACCTTGGGAGGTAACAGAGTGTACCTCACATGCGATCCGAGTAAAAGGAAAAACAGGAGCAATTTGGCACCACCTCACACATTGTGTACCCACTGACCCACCTTCTCGGTCTTTACGAGAAGTAGCCACTGATTTGGCCGACTCCTCCTCAAAATCTTAAAGTAATACGTTGACCACAAAAGGAGGATCTATCTGTATGTCTTGTCTTGATTATTTCCAAATATAAGCTTGTATACTCTACTTTAAACTCAGCTACGCACCTCTGAGTTCCATATGAGCAAAGAGAAACACGCAGATAATGTAAATGACGATGGAGATAGCAGGACTTCACCCCTGTGGGTGAGGCCATCAAATTTTTTTTCTACCTGAGACAAATCCCTACTGCTTTCCATGATTTCGGTTACAAGTGTGATTTCTAGTAATCAGGCAGTGAATTTTTATAATTCTAGTAATTGTGTTTCTGTTGCTTTAACTCCATAGATAATTAAGACATTCTAAATGATTTACAGGACTGTTGATTTTTTTGTGACGAATTCTATATAATACTTTGTAATGAATTCAAATATTTAATTCCCAGTTTAACTTTATATTTGAGCACATCTTTTGTTTAATCAATTTTAGTGCTCCTATTTGATAAGATTATTAAACTGTTCTTATCCCAAGGTTGTGAAGGTAAAAAGTTCAGTTAGTAATTGTCCCAATAATTTTGTAATTGTACAAAATGAATGTTTTGTATTTTAACAATTCAATTAGAGAAGCAGTTTACTGAGCTGGTAACATATATCCTGTGTCAAATGTTTTTATGTATTCAAGAGCAATTCTCGTTAATGGGACTAGAGAGTCCATCTTATCTGGTATTTTAGTTGGAGTTGTTTATTTTATTTATGTTTTTTTTCATTGTTTTATTAGATGTTTGTTTTATTTGTTTTGTTTATGTTTTATTCAACAAGGATATTTTAATATTTCAAAATTCAAATATCAGACTGAATAATGTTCATTGCTCTTTGAAAAGGTGAACTTGCATGATTATGTTATAATATAATTTTTCCTAAAATGGTTTTAGAGTTATGACAATATATAATCCAACAAAATTTGCTATCGAGACCGCCAACCATAATATTTTTTTTAGTGCACAAAATTAGAGGGTTCCTTGCACATATCCAAGCAAAATTGGTACTGTGAAATGATATATCCTTAACTGAATAGAGATCGAATTTGGAGTGAAGAAGCAATTTCCACACAGAAATTATTTATTTATTTAATTTTCTTTGTTTTTAGAATTGGAAGATAAAGACTACTTAAGAATTTTACTTGAGATTTTCACCCTTAGATATAATTTGTGCTGACATTTTGCAAGTAAATTTTGTATCTGATGTTGTGATCATTTTATGATCAAAAAGGAGGAATGTAATGAAAATCTTTTACCATTATACCACACTAAATATTATCTCTGCTTATGCATACTATTCTGCTTGTGTAACTGCCAAAATGACATCAGAGCCACAAATCTGAGACTGTGCTCATCTCCCCCAACAAGACCTCGAAGAGGCCTTCAGCATGTGTCTGTGTCTTATCTCCTGGGATTTTAATATTCCCTCAGTCCACACACGTAGTTCTCACAACACATAGTTCACACACACACACTCACACAGTTCAACTCTTCACACACACACACATCTCTTCATTGCATCTACATAAAAAGCATACACCTGCAACTGTTTCTTTGTCATTACAAATGCAGTGTGCTACCCAAGGGAATGAATGTGATAAAATGGCCAATGAATGTGAACGAACAGATAAATCTGCACAGAAAAAGTTTTCTTTGTATCCCACAGTGCCTCAGTGTGTCAGAGTGGACCACGATCTCGACTGTGCCCCTCTTCAGAGACCTGAAGTGGCTTCAGCCCCAGCCGTTCACCTCCGCCCTGTATTCCTCCACGAACAGAACAGCAGACACCTGCTACAGGTGTGGAAAGAGGGGACATTGGGCGAGGGAGTGTCCGGAGGAACGAGGTGCAGCTGCTCAGGCAGATTTGAGGAGGGGGGCCAGGAGAGAGCGGTGGAAACTCTGATTCATTCGACGCCTGAGATACATGGTATCGCACCCACACCACACATACATGAAAGTGACACACCAAATGTCACTGACACACACACATTGATATTAGAAGCAATCACATGCTTAGAAATGGAAAATTACTTTTCTGCATTATACATCACATGTTCATATGGTTCCTGATATCACATATAAAAAACAATGGTTTAGAGATGAATGCAAAATGATAAACCTTTGATAACACGTTTTGTGGAACACAGGCCCCAGAGGTTACACCCACAGATACAATGCACAAAACCCCTTAGGACAGCTCCAAAGAAACATCACCCTCACCCGGAGGATCACGTCTGCCGGCTCCCCCGACAATAGTCTCTTAAAGACTCTTAAACATCTCCACTATAACAAATTGACTAAAAAAGCCGCACTGCCTTATTATTTTGTTTTAGGAGTAGACATGACAGGAGCTGACCCCATGGGCATCGTTAGGGTAGACGTCTGTTCCTCCTCCCCTAGAACTCAGCCTTCCCCTTCCCCGTCTGATAACTCTACTACTAGCTCCACGAACTCTCCCCCTGAATCCACCTCACCACTACCATCCCCACCCAGCTCCCCTGCGGTACAATATTACGACGCCAGTACCGTTGAAGATGTGGTAGAAATAGAGACTGGATACACTGATGAAAACATATGGCTAAAATGGGTCCACTTTACCGCCCGTTCCCAAAACCTCACTAATTGTATAGTCTGCAGTCAGCCCCGGCCCACCTTAACCACCACCCCGGCCCCCCTACTGATAGACTCGGATCGACCCGGTTTTGATTGCATGTATGGCTTACACATGGAAGCCAGTCCCGCCAACTGTTCTACTCTCAGTCATCTCTTTCCCCCGGCGCCAAACAACACGCTGCCCCCTATATTTACTTCAGTAAAGGGAAATTACACGTGTCTGACTAAAGAAGGTAACTCATCTCACAGAGAGATGGGTTCAATACCGTCCTCCTGGTGTTCTAGAAACATCAATGTTACCGACTGGCACAACGCCACACAGCTGGAGTGGGCCTGCAGTGACCTCTTCTGGTACTGTGGAGGAAAACGTTTGAGGAACCGCCTTCCTTCAAACTGGAAGGGTTCCTGCACACTTGTTCAATTGGCCATGCCCCTGACTATCCTCTCTCCCCGCCCAGGACAACCCACTAGCACCCGCCGACGAAGAACAACGCATTTTGACTTAAATAGGGACTCACCCACATACATAGATGCCATAGGGTTTCCTCGGGGTGTTCCAGACCAATATAAATTAGCGGATCAAATTGCAGCGGGATTTGAGTCTATCTGGATATGGGTAACTCCCAACAAAAACGTGGATCGCATTAACTACGTCCATTTCAATCTCCAACGCCTCACCAACCTTATGGTCACACAGAACCGAATGGCCCTAGACCTCCTACTGGCACCAAGGGTGGTGTGTGCACTATGATAGGAAGTTCTTGTTGTACATTTATCCCCAGCAATACAGCCCCTGATGGCTTGTGACCAGGGCTCTCTCCGCCTTACGCACCATGGCACAGAACATGGCCGCAGACTCTGGAATTAACAACCCCCTAGATAATTGGATGAACACTGCATTCGGCAAATGGAAAGGGCTGATTGCATCCTGCCTCCTCTCCCTAGCTATCTTTGCAGCTATCCTAGTCACCTGTGGCTGCTGCTGCATCCCTTGCTTTAGGACCTTGCTCAACAGACTCACCACCACGGCTCTGACCAAGGAAAACATGCCCCATCCCCCACCCTATCAGTTGCCTTTGTTGAGTGGTGATGATGATGATGATGATGATGATAGTGATGAGTTTGCATTGGATGAGATGGAGGTTGGGGAGTTCGTGGATGATCCCCAGTAAGTTGTTCACACCATAAAATGGTGTGAAAGGAGGGATTTGTTAGGATTTTAATAATATAATTAGACACTATAGCCCCGAAAAGGATCGATTTTACACGCACCATGTTTGTACCTTAACAGAAAGAATTAATGTTTTGTTATGTGTTAGGACTGTAATCCGTGGCATACAATAACACTGTACTTAAACTTGTTCTCATACATAAACCTTTATATATATTAGAGTATTCCTTTAGCTTTATTCAACATCACACATACATGAATGCACTGTGCTCATTAAGGCACTGTGACATATGCCTTAGAAAGAAATCAAGCAGCTGCCCCAGCTTCTGAAGGCCAGATAGGAAAGGCATTGTCTTGTCTGATGAATACGCATGCTTACGCACACAGAACATACAGCCGATAAAACAGAAACACAATGTTTCTCACTCCAACAACACCATATCTGCAAAACTACTAAAGACTCATAAAGCTTCAGCCGGATAAAGGCTTGTTTTTAATACACAAAACTTAACACTGTCAGAATGTATAGATTTGCCCAGTTACTATCAAAGGAGGGACGAACCTGGGAGCGGCTCCTCATCATTGGTGGATTCCAGTTCCAAGATGCTGGGACCACGCCTTCTACCAACTATTATAAATATTGCACCTGTCGTCCGTTCGGGGCGACTCTTGACTACCCCGAGCTACTGACTAAAGCCGAGGCTGTGCATTGAGTGCCCATAGCTATGCTGTACCTTTTCATTGCTTCTAAATAAATACTTTTTGAACCAAACCAAGACCGACTCTTCTCATACCTAAGGATCAAAGAACACGACAAAAGTATGTTGATTTAACTTAATCTTCACTATGAGGATGATCATGGTTAATTTTCCTTTGAATTCACATTGCCCTTAAAACTTTCAAAATATCAGCTCTAAAAACATTTGGAATGTATTTACTTAGTTTATTTGAAGATAGTTGGTGATAGCTGTTTTACATTAATAGTGTAAAAATGACACGTGCTATAAAATATGGAATATAATGCACATAATGAAATATTATTTCTCTTATTAATTTCTTTTTTTATTAATTACAGAGCGATGATGAAAGCAGTCTGGCAGAGACGGTCTTTGGAATCTTCGTCATTTGACACCACAGTGCAGGGCCCAGTGAGGACCCAGATGATGTCGGAATTATTCTGGAGGGTGTAAAGGTGTTGGATGAATTGAGGTATGTGCCTTTTGCAGTGGCAATGTTGCTTGCACTCGTTTATGCTTTAAACCTGAGCTACCCCAGAGAGCTAAAATACACCTTTGAAGCTCTGCAGAAGATCATTATGAAACAAGATGGAAACAAACTTTCCACAAAAGTGCAAGCTCTCAAAACATTGCTTTCCCGTTAATAACCACACAAGGTACATGACTTAGCTCATCCTCACCTTAGGAAAAACACCTGGTGATTGCTTTATATAGGTGACTGACGATGAGTAAAAATCTTGTTCAATCAAAACATAATTGAAGTTAAAATACTCAGAGTGTAAGAAGGTTTTCAATGATTCTCTAAAGTTTATTTTTTTTCTTCAACAATGTTTTTGATTGCCCATATGTCAAAATGTGCCTAACTGTGAAATGTTATGTTTTTTTACCAAGGTAAAGTAGCATTTTGTTGGCACTTAAAAATAAGTGAAGCGGTGTTTTGTTTAAAATGTTCTCAATTTTCCAGTCTTGACACTGAGCAGGCTCTAGAATTCATTGAACCTCCGTTTCTGATAATGTAATTGTTCACTGTTAACATTCTAAATATGTTGTACTGATGTTTAAGTGGAGTGTGAAATGTTTCAAGGGGAATGGGAGTCTAATGCTGGCCTCACACTGCAAGGTTATTGTACGCCCTATTGGCCCCTCCCAACAATCGACAGAAAAATCTGGTCTGCGACCTTGTCAGTCCTGATTGAGTGGGGTACAGATCAATCTTAAGCCTTGATCGGCTCAAATAGGGTCGGGGGGGTTCCCCGTTCATTTTAAAACAATTTAGAAATTTGTTGAGTCAGAACTTTCCAAAACTTTCAATCTCTGACCGCTCCCTCGGCCACGATAATTCTAATGGAATCCTGTAATATGTGATGGCTACTAGGCAGCGCCCCATTTCTTAACACCACTTTACTGTTCAGATAATCACTGAATACTTTTGTAGATTTGCTTCTTTATGTTGTTAGTACTAAGATCCATTCTGTTTGGACGTTTTTCAATTTCTCAAAAAAGAAAAGTATATTTTTATATTTATGAGCACCTGAAAGTGTTAACAATGTCTTTCTGTTTGCACTTTGAATAATAAGGGAAGCAATGTGTTGATTTTAAGAGAAAGTATTTTTTTAATGTTGTTTACAAGCACCTGAAAGTGTTAAACATTGTGTTTTTGAAGAAATACAATTTGATTGCCTCATCCACAGTTTGTCTTTTCTTGTTTCCATCCTTTAAAACATATAATTTTGTTTTGTTACTGTTCACATTGTTTACACTTAACAGCTATTTGAATTGATTTAATTAGATCATGGAAAGTATTTCCATGTGATTTAATGGCTTTCTTTTAGCACTAAGCAATTCTGTTGGGCCAACTTAATTTTTTGGAGATAAATTAACTCCATTTAATAGTTTAAATTTAATTAATTTGATATCAGTTGGATCAACTCTATTAAATTAAGTTATACCTAATTCAACTAACTATTAAATCAAGTTGGATCTAATTCAACTAACTAAATTGAATCAACTGTAAGAAATTGCACTAACCCAACCTAAGAACATTATGTTAGACCAACAGAATTGCTTGATACTGAAAGAAACCCATTTAATCATGTGGAAATACTTTCCATGATTTTTTAAAGTAAATTCAAAGGGTTTATTTGCCAGTAATGTTGAGCAATATGTATAAATCCATGTTGATTTGAGTGTTCAAAGGATAGCTAACGTTACCATTTACTGGCGTTAGCTAGGCTAATGCCGTGACACTCATATATGTGTGTTAATATTTCTTGAAATATGTGCATCAATATATATGTGTTTTTATAGTGTGAAAATGTATACAGATTAAGTCCGTAACATTTAGTAAATGTATGTAGAGTCGGAGAAGATGGTGTCGCTCCGTTTGGTTTGACGCTGTTGGCATAGCGCACAACACGAATGACAAAGACACAGGGGAGCAGAGCCGCTAAAAACTGTTAAAAATGTAGAAATTGAAAATTGAAAAAAAATGTCACGTTCCAAACATGTATGAAAGACTCCAAATTAACACTGTAAGTGGACTTAGTGGAGCTGTGTATGGCTCCATGGTGTCTGCCACGGACTTGGTGGCGCTGTGGCCGGGCTGTGCGCCTTCTCCCGGGACTGTTGATGCTTATTTATTGCAAGTCATATCGTCATTGAGTTATTAAACAACACTATCGCATATCGCATGTTTTTGTGCAGCCCTAGTGTGAATAGTAAAATCATTTTAAAATGTATTTTTCCTTGATAGGTAATTGGTGCAGAGACGGTTGACGGTTCCTTTGAGCATTGTCCCACAGGCTCTGTAGTAAATGGTGAGTATTCAAATGCTATTATTGATTGACTGGACTTATGTAAACCTGATTTTGAAGACATTCAAAATACCTTGGTATGACAATGTTGCTGTCAATTTCTGAATATTAATCTATAACATTTTGCATACTGTCTGCTAACATTGCAGGAGTTTACATATTTTCTGATTTATTAGGTCAAATTAATATAAGATAATGTGTGTGTGTGTGTTTAAATGTTTTCTCTCTCTCTTTCTCTCCCTCTCTCCAGTGAATGTGGCAGTGTAAAGCCGGGTTCACACAGGACGCGGAGCGCAGCCGCCTGGCAGTTCACACAGGACACGCATTTCTCCGCGCCGGTCATCCTGCGATCCTCCCTGTACTTCTCCACTTCAATTATCAACTTTATGTCATCCATCTTCAAGAATTTCTCCGCTGTTTGCTCCGTGCAATGTCGGGTGTTGGGGGTAAATGAGGTAGTCACAAGTGACTACGCAACCCTATAGCCACCCCCACCCCACCCCCTCTCTGTGTCTCTCTCTCTGTCTCTCTCTTTCTATCTATATGACTGTAGTGGATGGGCAGAGGGGGACATTTAATTATGTGATTGTGAAAATTGTGAAAATTAAAACTCCAGGACAACAGAAGGGGAATACAAAGTATGGGAATGCATATTTGA
Source organism: Hippoglossus hippoglossus (assembly GCF_009819705.1). Lineage (NCBI taxonomy): Eukaryota > Metazoa > Chordata > Actinopteri > Pleuronectiformes > Pleuronectidae > Hippoglossus > Hippoglossus hippoglossus. The sequence continues at coordinate 32,503,474 of NC_047153.1, read as the reverse complement.
TAATTTATGTCATATAAAATATGCCATTTATATCGTTTAAAATCATTTTTCAGTGTGTTTCCTGGCACGATACGCTCGCGGCAAGCGGAAAAAATAGACTCGATGCCGAAACCATCGGTGCAGGGCGCGAGGCGCCCTTGGCGCTGCGTGGCGCATCGGAGCCTATGTGAACGGCACAATTGTGCAACAGGGGGGCGGAAAGGAGGCGCCTGGCTTTCCTTGGCGCGGCGCGCCGTGGCGCTGCGCTTCCACGTCCTGTGTGAACCCGGCGTAAGGGGTGTTCAGTTGCTGTTGCAAGTAGGTCTGCACTACTTAACCATTATAAACTCAATCATCCACATTTTGGGCGCACCATTCGCTATCCTTGTACATATTCAAAATGTCCATGCACATTTAAGACTTGGAATGCTTTAATTGTACATCAAAGTAGAGTGCAGGGGGCGCTAGTGAGATGAGTGCAGTGTAGACGTGTTTTCTCGAGGCTCACACAGTTCTACTGATATAATCGCCTCTTTAATGCTAGACTCTACGTTTTTGCTCTAAGAATCTTCGCAGTCAGTTTATCTTTTCCTCCACCGAAAACGGACGTTAAAATGTCACTTAAAACTGCACGAGCCGGAGCTACCGCTAGCCGTGACCTCGCTAGCAAGAAACCCAGAGACATGTCACTGCTCGAGGAGGAGGATGAGCTCCCACCTATCTGGCAAAAACTGTCAAACAAGCTCCTGCAGTCCTTTAACGAACGGTTCGACAAGTTCGAACAGAGTTTCCAGAGTCTTTTGTCTGCCCAGCAAGTGCTCACGGAGAGGCTGTCCGCCACCGAGAATCAAGCCGCAGACCACGAGCAGCGCATTCACGCCGTGGAAACTTCAGTCACTGAGTTACAGCGGGAAAACAAAACACTAAGGGCCAAGCTGTGTGATCTAGAAGGGAGGTCCAGGCGCCAAAACATTAAGATTGTTGGCATCCCAGAAGGTGAAGAGAAAGGGAGGCCAACCGAATTTGTCTCCAATCTGATTCCCAAGTTGCTGGGGGAAGACAACTTCGCTAACTTCGCTAACAACTTCGGTAGTCATCGACAGGGCGCACCGCACACCACAGCCCAGACCATCAGAAGGCTCTCGACCCCGCACGATAATAGCACGGGTGCACCTCGCACAGGAGAAGGAAAAGATTCTGCGGCTCGGGAGACAGCAGTCAATGGAATACGAAGGAAACCGAATCTTGATTTTTCCCGACTATACAGCGGAGGTGATGGAGCAACGGCGGGGCTTCCGTGCAGTACAACAGCTGCTGAGAGAGAAGGAGATCCGGCACTCGCTGCGGTTCACTGCCAAACTCCACGTTCATCATCAGGGGCAAGTGAAGGTATTTAACGACCCGGCTGAAGCGAAGAACTTCATTGAGCAAAAACTTTGAAAGGCTACTATGCGAAATGCAAACGTAGAGTACGTTCCATGGTCACTGAATTGTTACAACGGCGATTGTTTTTCTTTTCTTAATGTTTAATCTGTTCTGTACCGTGTGTGCCAACGAGGGGCTGTGTTTTGGAGAATTTCTCCCTGCTTTTTCAGCCGGTGGTCCCAGATGTGGATGAGGGTAACTCTGCTTCGTTTGGGGAAGCATTGGGTGGGGGTTTTGTTCATGTACTTGTTAACTGTTAATTGTATTTTTTGTTTGTTGATGCTGCCTGCCAGGCTGAGTGCTAAGTTTGTGTTCGCTTATAACGTAATTATTATTTTGTTGGTCGATATTCAATGTCCTGTTTTGAAGGTATCATAAATGAGTAATATGCTTGATTCTATATCCTTGCTCTCCTGGAACGTTCGTGGTTTAGGTCACCCGGTTAAGCGTGGTAAAGTATTTGCACACTTAAAGACAATGAAATCCGACATCATTTTCTTACAAGAAACGCATGTTAAAGCCACTCAGCACAGGAAACTGAGGGCCAACTGGATCTCACAGGTCTATCATTCTCCTTTCACATCTAAGGCTAGAGGCGTGGCCATCCTTTTCCGTAAGACTATACCTTTCCGTTTTCAGTCATCCATAATTGATCCAAATGGCAGGTTTTTAATCCTAACTGGATATATAAATGAACGTAAATTGTTCAATTTAATTCCTGATAATGACTTGAGCCATATAATGATCGGAGGTGACTTTAATTGTTATCTTGACCCATATCTGGACAGACTATCCTCAGCTCCTCCCCCCAATATTGTGGCTGTTAAAACTCTCAATAATTTGATGATGTCAAAGAAGGTGGTGGATATTTGGCGACTGAAACATCCATCTGATCGTGATTATTCCTTTTATTCTAATGTACACAAGTCCTATACACGGATTGACTACTTTCTAGTCGACTCTAGACTGATCTCCAATACTGACAATGTCAAATATCACAATATAATAATATCAGACCATAGTCCGGTTGAGTTGAACCTCCGAATGTCCCTCCCCAGACAAGCCTATACCTGGCGTTTCAATCCCCTCTTACTCCAAGACCAAGCATTTAAAAAACACATAACGAATATTTCACAGTTTCTTGAGACCAATGACAACGGGGAGGTGAGTGACTCAACATTGTGGGAAACACTTAAAGCTTATATTAGAGGCCACATTATTTCTTATGAAGCTACATTGAAAAGGGCTAGGAGAAATAGATTGGAGGAGATTGATGGAGAATTGCTGGTTGCTGAACAGGTTTATAAAAGCTCTTTGCTCCAAACAGATTATAATAATATTCATAAATTGAAATATGACTACAATTCCATTCTGGGGGAACAGATTGGTAAAACACTTCTCAAACTTAAACAGAGACACTTTGAGTTTGGCGACAAACCACAAACGTTATTGGCAAGACAATTAAAGGGAGAACAAGCGAAACGAGCCATCTATAAAATTAAATCTAAATCTGGCCTGATGCTTACTGACTTGAAGGATATCAACAATCGATTTCAGGAGTTTTACTCAGATATTTACACGTCCAAATCGACAGCTACACAGGAAGACTTAGATCGTTTCTTCGAACCGCTTCAATTCCCACAATTGGATGCCGCCTTCAGGGAAAATTTGGACTTGGATTTCTCGTCATCTGAGGTACAGGAGGCAATAAAAGCATTCCCTTCTGGAAAGGCGGCCGGACCGGATGGGTTTGGGCCAGAGTTCTACAAGGCTTTTCAAAATGCTCTCACACCTATATTAATGAGAATGATTTGCGATACTTTTAAAAACAAGAGGCTCCCAGCCTCCTTGAGCGAAGCAAACATTTGTGTCCTATTAAAAAAAGATAAAGATGAAACGGATCCTGGCAATTACAGGCCCATTGCCCTGCTAAATTGTGATTTGAAAATAATGACAAAAGTATTAGCAAAAAGGCTGGGAAACCATATAGCAAGCATAATCCACCCAGACCAAACAGGTTTTGTTCCAGACAGGTACTCCTTTTGTAATGTCCGCAAAATTTTAAATGTTATGTACGCTGTTCATGACAAAGAGGATAACCCTGCTATACTATCTTTAGATGCGCACAAGGCGTTTGACATGATAGAGTGGCCCTATCTAATTGAGACTCTCAGGAAGTTTGGATTTGGGGATACATTCATAGAATGGGTCAAAATATTATATAAAGATCCAAAATCCTTCATCCTTACAAATGGGGACAGATCCAAACCGTTCACTTTGCAATGTGGTGTTCGCCAAGGGGACCCATTGTCCCCCTTGCTATTTAACATAGCGCTGGAGCCCCTGGCGATTGGAATTAGAGGACATCAAGACATTAAAGGTATCAAACTGGGAGGTATTGAGACCCGTGTGACCCTGTATGCTGATGACCTTCTCGTCTGTCTTGGCAACCCAGCATCCTCCATTCCCATCCTTCTTGAATATATAAACTCCTTTGGGAGTATTTCTGGTTATACCATAAATTGGAAAAAGAGCAAATTTATGCCTTTGGTAGATAAATTCACCAACGACTTTTTGGAAAAACTGCCTTTCCGTGTAGTGAAAGATCGTTTCACGTATCTTGGCCTTAAGCTCACGAGAGATCCAAAACATATTTTTAAATGCAACTTTACAGAATCAATAGAAAAACTCAAAGAAAATATTGAGTCCTGGAGAATATTGCCCTTATCCATGATAGGACGGGTAAACGCAGTCAAAATGGTAAGCTTACCTAGGTTTCTATATCTTTTTCAGAACCTGCCCATATATTTAAATGCATCCTTTTTTAAGAAGCTCGATTCTATCATAGGCTCTTTCATATGGGGTTACAAATCACACAGGATATCCAAGCCTCACCTACAGAAGCCCACTAAAAAAGGTGGTCTCGGTTTGCCAATTCTGAAACAATACTACTGGGCAGCTAACTCCAGAGCTCTTACTTACTGGAATTGCAGTGGTGCAGAGGCAGAGAAGGACCCTTTGTGGCTACAACTTGAGGCCTCTGCTGTTAAGAATTCCTCACTTCCTGCACTTTTGTTTTCCAGCCCTACCCTCATAGACAAGTCAATCCGACAGAACTTTACCCTAAAGAATTCTTTGCGAATATTAAACCAGATAAAAATGGCTCGCCGGGCCCCTAGTGGCTCCATACATGCACCAATTTGCCAAAACCACACATTCAAGCCTGGACAACTGGATGGGGTTTTTGCAGTTTGGAGAGAGAGGGGAATCAGAACTTTCCTAGATTTGTATATTGATGGCCAATTCGCTTCATTTAGTCAACTAAGAACTAAGTTTAATCTTCCAAACTCACATCTTTTTAGATATCTTCAAGCCAGGCACTACGTTCAGGAAGAGTGTCAAGACTTTAAGTCCCCCACCACCACTCACCCTCTCCTTTTTACTCAATTCTCTTGCTCCCTCCTGACTCCAAGCATCTAGTATCAAAATTTGTAGAATGTCTGGCTGATCAGGTTTCTTCTGACCTCATTAGGGAGGCCTGGGCTAGGGACCTGAATTCAGATATATCAGCTGAGCTCTGGGAAGTGGCAATGACTCGGATTAATTCTTCTATAAATTCACGTTACAGATTAATCCAGTACAAGGTGTTGCATAGACTGCACTACTCAAAAACAAAGCTAAACCGTATTTTCCCATCGGTCTCTTCTCAATGTGATAAATGTGGCGCTGCTGAGGGTTCACTGGCGCACCTTTTTTGGTTTTGCCCTACTCTGTATAATTTTTGGAATACAATTTTTCAGTGGCTCTCAAAAGCCTATTCTGGAGACATTCAGCCAAACTACGATCTGGCCATCCTTGGATGCTCTGCAGAGACTCTTAAGCTTCCTTATGATACACAAACTGCTCTACATCTAGGGATGGTGGTCGCTAAGAAACTTATTCTTTTGACTTGGAAGTCTACTTCTCCACCCTGCTTTACACACTGGCTCAAGGAGATGTTGTCTGTTATTCAAATGGAAAATCTGCGTCTCCACAAAGGCAACACACAGAAAAGGTTTGAGAGAACATGGGGACCTGCTTTGGCACAGTGCAACATATCTTTAACTCCACAGCAACTCTGACCTACCTGGCTACATCAGTTGATGTAGTATATTACTCTGTTCACTTGTTCATGTTACTTGGCCCTATCTCTGAGATGAGGCTATTGTGAGAACATTCCCAAAAGACCATATATGTAATTGAGTAATCTGTCTGGCAGCTTGTTTTTTTTTAATTTCTGTTTGTTTGTTTGTTTTTGGTATGTGTTTTTACCCTATGTTTTGTTTTTGTTTTTGAATTATGTCCTGTCAACACTTTATGTTTCTGAAAATTGTAAATAAAGTATTAAAAAAAAAAAGTAGAGTGCATTCCACACAAGTTAGTCAGACTCAAAAATAATTAGCTACTTTCAGCTGTCACGTTTGTAAATGCAAGAATTTATCTTATGAAAGGGAGTACTTTGTTCATATCAACACACATCTGAGGGGAAATGAAAAAGTCTCTTTCATGTTTGTTGGCTGTAGTTTTCAAACCAGTATTTATGGAACCCTTAAGTCTCATAAGAGTCGCAGACACACTCTACACTGTGTGCACAATTATTAGGCAAGTTGCATTTTTGAGGATTCTTTTTATTAATGAACAACTACAGTGCTCTCGGTCAATCCAAAATGTTAATAAACCTCAAACCTGAATATTTAAGAAAGTAAAAGTGAGGTTTTGGCTTTCTTAGGAGAATATCTATGTGTGCACAATTATTGGGCAACTATTAGTGTGCAGAATTATTATGCAACTAAATGAAAAACGAAATTTTTCCCATCTCACTTGTTTATTTTCATCTGTTAAAGTGAGAATAATAAACAAACAACTCAACATTTACAAATAAACATTTCTGACATTAAAAAAAAAATCAGTGACCAATATAGCCACCCTTCTTTTCAATAACAGTAATACGCCTTCCATTCATGGATTCTGTCAGTTTCTTGATCTGTTGACGATCAACTTTTTGTGCAGCAGCAACCACAGACTCCCAGACACTGTTCAGAGAGGTGTACTGTTTTCCTTCACCGTAAATCCGTTTAAGAAGGGCCCACAAGTTCTCAATAGGGTTTAGGTCAGGTGAGGAAGGGGGCCATGTCATTATTCTTTCATCTTTAAGGCCTTTACTGGCTAGCCACGCAGTGGAGTACCTTGATGCATGCGATGGAGCATTGTCCTGCATAAAAATCATGGTCTTCTTGAAAGATGCAGACTTTTTCCTGTACCACTGCTTGAAGAAAGTGTCTTCTAAAAACTGGCAGTAGGTTTGGGAATTGATTTTGAGTCCATCTTCAACCCCGAAAGGTCCAACTAGCTCATCTTTAATAATACCAGCCCATACCAGTACCCCACCTCCACCTTGCTGACATCTGAGTCGAAGTGGAGCTCTGTGCCCGTTACTGATCCAGCCACGGGCCCATCCATCTGGTCCGTCAAGTCACTCTCATCAGTCCATAAAACCTTTGAAAAATCTATCTTCAGATATTTCTTGGCCCAGTCTTGACGTTTCAACTTATGTGTCTTGTTCAGTGGTGGTCGGGTTTCAGCCTTCCTTACCTTGGCCATGTCTCTGAGCACTGAACACCTTGTACTTCTGGGCACTCCAGGTAGGTTGCAGTTCTGGAATATGACAGCACTGGAGGATAATGGGTTCCTGGTAGCTTCACGTTTGATTCTTCTCAAATCTTTGGGAGTTAATTTGCGTCTTTTTTTCTCAACACATTTCTTGCGACCCTGTTGACTATTTGCAACAAAACGTTTGATGGTTCTGTGATCACGCCCCAATATCTTAGCAATTTCAAGAGTGCTGCATCCCTCTGAAATACTTTTTACAATTTTTGACTTTTCAGAGTCAGTAAAATCTTTTTTTTGGCCCATTTTGCCTGAGGAAAAGAAGCTGCCTAATAATTATGCACTCCTTGATATAGGGTGTTGATCTCCTTAGGCCACACCCTCCCTCATTACACAAATACACATCACCTGATATGCTTAAATCCAATAGGCATTCAAGTTTATCCAGCTGCCTTGCGGGGGTTCAGTCTCTTCAGTAGTTTGTTGACATCTCTCTCCTGAATGGAGAGAGGTGTGATGGGGAGGAGGGGGCAGTCTGGGACCATTTTGTGTGTGTGTGTGTGTGTGTGTGTGGGGGGGGGGGGGGTAGTGTCTTTGTCCAGGCTGGGAAGAAGAGGTGTGATAGCTGTGGGGGGGGGGTTCGGAATGTGGGGTAGGGTTAGAACTGGTCCATTGTCTGTCGAATCTGCAGTAGAAGTCATTCAGGTCGTTTGCAAGTTGAAGGTCTTCCACAGAGTGGGGGGATTTGGTTTTGCAGCCGGTGATCATCCGAAGGCCTTTCCAGACTGACGAGGAGTCGTTGGCTGCAAATTGTTGTTCCAGCTTCTTGGAATACTGTCGTTTGGCCTCCTTAACCTCCTTGCCAGACGAGTATTTAGCCAGTCTGAACCTATCCTTGTCCCCAGTCTTGAAGGCCACCTCTTTCTCCAAACGAAGCTGTTTGAGTTTTGCAGTGAACCAGGGCTTGTCGTTGTTGTAACTCACCCTGGTGCGTGTTGGAATTGTTAAGACTAAAATCGATGTTTTCCTTTGAATATTGTTAAGACTAAAATCTATGTTCTTCTTTGAATATGTGTCTGTGAAGATGGCAATGAAACTGAACTAAACAAGTGCAGTATGTTAGACAGGGGTGGGGGCAGGGGCAGTTTGGGCTGAATCTGAATAGGTGGGAAAATGTGCGGCCTTCACATAGTGACTGATAGTAGCCGTTGCTGGCTGGTTTTAATCTTGAAGTTGATTGTTGTGTGTGGGTGTGTGTGTCACATCGCAGTTCAGTCTTGCACCTGTCTGATAATGCCTGTCTGAGAAGACTGTACATCTGTGGCAGACAATAAACTGTACTTTAACTTGTTCTAATACCTAACTTACAATATTACAGCATAAACTCCATTAGCTTTATTCCAAAAATCACACATAGATGAATGCACTGTTTTCTTAAAAAATACTGACATACCCTTAGAAAGAATTCAAGCAGCGGCCACTAGGGTCTGAAGGACAGATAGGAACATGTGCATGCCATACTGAAAGCTCACAAGCTGTCAGCCGATTCAAGGCTTGTTTTAAAACACCAAACCAAACACTGTCAGAATGTGAAGATTGGTCCCAGCGACTGTCAAAGGAGGGACGAAACTGGAGCGGCTTCTCATCATTGGCGAATTCCAGTGCCTTGAGGCTGGGACCAGCCTGTGCACTAGCCACGTGACTCCCCCTCCTGCTGAAGTTCTACCTATTATTATAAATATTGCACCCACCATCCGCTCGGGGCGACTCTTGACTTCCCTGGCGGTATTAGGCGGCTTGCGGGTTGTACGTTGAGTGCCCATAGCTATGTAGTAGCTGTTCATTGCTTCTAAATAAATACTTTCTTGAACCAGACCGACTCTACCATCTCTACCTAAGGAAAAAAGAACACGACAAATATGGTGACCCCGACGTGATCCTGTAGGGAACTTTTGACCAGAAAGGCCGGAACCCAAAGTCGAGGCCGCTCCGATCGATTCTCTACATACTCACAAGGCGCCAACTTAAAAGGTAAGCAGAAACCTGTTAAAACAAATTCTGCATTAGTTATATAGACATTGATATAGATTGTGAGTGTGCGGAGAGGAGAAAAGGAGGTAAACTATACCGTTCTGTGTTTTATGGAAGCAATGAGGGGCTATGTAAAATAAACAGAGGTCTGGGACCCTGTGAAAGGTCAGGGACCTTGTGTGGGGTCCGGGACCCTGTCTTGGCTCAGAAGAAACAAGATCAAAGCGAGGTCTAGGACCTGCACGGGACGGGCGCCACACCCTGTGACGCACGAACCCTTAAAACTAATTCAGATTGGAGAAAAGACAGACGATTCATGCAATAGATTGCATCCGTGCAACCTAATCTGGGATTAGGGTGTGAACTGGAGGAAGGGGCTACCGGCACTGACGAGTGAGGAGCTTAACTAGCCAGACACACCGTTGCTTGAATCGGGCACAAATTAAAAGATGCCGGGACCATAACGTGTTACGAGGACTGACAGATGAAGTAACTGACTAGAATAAAAAGACTGACAGAGACCAAAAAACTGACAACATAAAAAATATAAGATTTAAGAGGTCTGAATGTGTGGGTATTTATTAAATACTAAACAATAGCGATTTGGAGATTGATTAAAGAACTTAAGGTAACTAATATGTGTGGGTAATGGAACTGATCCGAGTAGTCCTAATATGAACTTCATGTAAAGGAACTATGGTGACACAGCACTAAGTTTGATACAAATGTGAATGAAAGTGTGTGTGTGGAAAACGAGTGAGAACCAAATTAGGAGGAGATAACAAGAGGAAGGTCACCCGGCTGACAGAGACAGAATAAATAACGAAATAAGAAAAATAGAACGAGGTCGCCATCTGGTGAAGGATAAAAGAACGTACAACTAGCGGTGTACGCCTGCCACCTGGGGGAGACCAAGGGACATTACAGCTCGGGTTACAACTGGTTTGACAGCATTGGATTGGCTTGTGTTTTTATTTTTTATTTTTTAATTTTAATTTTTAATTTTTTCCACTAAGAGACAAATGACGACGGGAACTTTTTACAGTTAGAGATACACACCCCTGACATACCAACACGACCAACCCCGACCCACACAGATACACACACATTACAGCAACATGTCACAGCACTAGCATATCACAACACCTCACTCGTCGTGGGTTGAAGCACTGCCCTTGGCGCTCATGTCAATAAGAAGTTCATCCAATGGTGTCACCCATCTATCCCCACATGAGCTTCTCACAGGACGGCCCATGCCAGGGCCTCCTCGAGACACTGGTTATGGACCCGGGTTGGATGTATGTCAGGAGAAATTGACTGACTACATGAAAGCTTTAACTAATCTTACTGAAGTTTTGTCTGCAAAGGTCTAGGCGGCTGCTGGATGTTCTGACAAGACCCCCACGGAGACTCCTGTTCCAGTAAGACCGGGTGATTGGGTAAGGGTCAAAGTTCACAAGAGAAAGTGGCCTGACCCTAGGTGGACAGGACCTTGGGAGGTAACAGAGTGTACCTCACATGCGATCCGATTAAAAGGAAAAAACAGGAGCAATTTGGCACCACCTCACACATTGTGCACCCACTGACCCACCTTCTCGGTCTTTACGAGAAGTAGCCACTGATTTGGCCGACTCCTCCTCAAAATCTTAAAGTAATACGTTGACCACAAAAGGAGGGTCTATCTGTATGTCTTGTCTTGATTATTTCCAAATATAAGCTTGTATACTCTACTTTAAACTCAGCTACGCACCTCTGAGTTCCATATGAGCAAAGAGAAACACGCAGATAATGTAAATGACGATGGAGATAGCAGGACTTCACCCCTGTGGGTGAGGCCATCAATGTTTTGTTTTTTTCCTACCTGAGACAAATCCCTACTGCTTTCCATGATTTCGGTTACAAGTGTGATTTCTAGTAATCAGGCAGTGAATTCTTATAATTCTAATAAATGTGTTTCTGTTGCTCTAACTCCATAGATAACTGTTGACTTTTTTGTGACAAATTCTATATAATACTTTGTAATGAATTCAGATATTTAATTCCCAGTTTAACTTTATGTTTGAGCACATCTTTTGTTTAATCAATTTTAGTGCTCCTATTTGATAAGATTATTAAACTGTTCTTATCCCAAGGTTGTGAAGGTAAAAAGTTCGGTTAGTAATTGTCCCAACAATTTGTAATTGTACAATATGAATGTTTTGTATTTTAACAATTCAATTAGAGAAGCAGTTTACTGAGCTGGTAACATATATCCTGTGTCAAATGTTTTTATGTATTCAAGAGCAATTTTCGTTAATGGGACTAGAGAGTCCATCTTATCTGGTATTTTAGTTGGAGTTGTTTATTTTCTTTATGTTTTTTATTGTTTTATTAGATGTTTGTTTTATTTATTTTCTTTATGTTTTTTTATGTCTTTATTAGATGTTTGTTTTATTTGTTTTCTTTATGTTTTATTCAAACAAGGATATTTTAAAATTCAAATTCAAATGTCAGACTGAATAATGTTCATTGCTCTTTGAAAAGGTGAACTTGCATGATTATGTTATAATATAATTTTTCCTAAAATGGTTTTAGAGTTATGACAATATAATCCAACTAAATTTGCTATCGAGACCGCCAACCATAATATTTTTTATAGTGCACAAAATTAGAGGGTTCCTTGCACTGTTACACATATCCAAGCAAAATTGGTACTGTGAAATGATATATCCTTAACTGAATAGAGATCGAATTTGGAGTGAAGAAGCAATTTCCACACAGAAATTCTTTATTTATTTAATTTTCTTTGTTTTTAGAATTGGAAGATAAAGACTACTTAAGAATTTTACTTGAGATTTTCACCCTTAGATATAATATGTGCTGACATTTTGCAAGTAAATTTTGTATCTGATGTTGTGATCATTTTATGATCAAAAGGGAGGAATGTAATGGAAACATTTTATCATTATACCACACTAAATATTATCTCTGCTTATGCATACTATTTCTGCTTGTGTAAACTGCCAAAATGACATCAGAGCCACAAATCTGAGACTGTGCTCATCTCCCCCAACAAGACCTCGAAGAGGCCTTCAGCATGTGTCTGTGTCTTATCTCCTGGGATTTTAATATTCCCTCAGTCCACACACGTAGTTCTCACAACACATAGTTCACACACACACACTCACACAGTTCAACTCTTCACACACACACACATCTCTTCATTGCATCTACATAAAAAGCATACACCTGCAACTGTTTCTTTGTCATTACAAATGCAGTGTGCTACCCAAGGGAATGAATGTGATAAAATGGCCAATGAATGTGAACGAACAGATAAATCTGCACAGAAAAAGTTTTCTTTGTATCCTACAGTGCCTCAGTGTGTCAGAGTGGACCACGATCTCGACTGTGCCCCTCTTCAGAGACCTGAAGTGGCTTCAGCCCCAGCCGTTCACCTCCGCCCTGTATTCCTCCACGAACAGAACAGCAGACACCTGCTACAGGTGTGGAAAGAGGGGACATTGGGCGAGGGAGTGTCCGGAGGAACGAGGTGCAGCTGCTCAGGCAGATTTGATGAGGGGGGGGCCAGGAGAGAGCGGTGGAAACTCTGATTCATTCGACGCCTGAGATACATGGTATCGCACCCACACCACACACACATGAAAGTGACACACCAAATGTCACTGACACACACACATTGATATTAGAAGCAATCACATGCTTAGAAATGAAAAATTACTTTTCGGCATTGTACATCACATGTTCATATGGTTCCTGATATCATATATAAAAAACAATGGTTTAGAGATGAATGCAAAATGATAAACCTTTGATAACACGTTTTGTGGAACACAGGCCCCAAGGGTTACACCCACAGATACAATGCACAAAACCCCTTAGGACAGCACCAAAGAAACATCACCCTCACCTGGAGGATCACGCCTGCCGGTTCCCCCGACAATAGTCTCTTAATGACTCTTAAACATCTCCACTATAGCAAATTGACTAAAAGAGCCGCACCAACAAGTCCTTATTATTTTGTTTTAGGAGTAGACATGACAGGAGCTGACCCAATGGGCATCGTTAGGATAAACGTCCGTTCCTCCTCCCCTAGAACTCAGCCTTCCCCTTCCCTGTCTGATGACTCCACGAGCTCTCCCCCTGAATCCACCTCACCACTACCATCCCCACCCAGCTCCCCTGCGGTACAATATTACGACGCCAGTACCGTTGAAGATGTGGTAGAAATAGAGACTGGATACACTGATGAAAACATATGGCTAAAATGGGTCCACTTTACCGCCCGTTCCCAAAACCTCACTAATTGTATAGTCTGCAGTCAGCCCCGGCCCACCTTAAACCCCCACCCCCGGCCCCCTACTGATAGACTCGGATCGACCCGGTTTTGATTGCATGTATGGCTTACACATGGAAGCCAGTCCCGCCAACTGTTCTACTCTCAGTCATCTCTTTCCCCCGGCGCCAAACAACACGCTGCCCCCTATATTTACTCCAGTAAAGGGAAATTACACGTGTCTGACTAAAAAAGGTAACTCATCTCACAGAGAGATGGGTTCGATACCGTCCTCCTGGTGTTCTAGAAACATCAATGTTACCAACTGGCACAACGCCACACAGCTGGAGTGGGCCCGCAGTGACCTCTTCTGGTACTGTGGAGGAAAACGCTTGAGGAACCGCCTTCCTTCAAACTGGAAGGTTTCCTGCACACTTGTTCAATTGGCCATGCCCCTGACTACCCTCTCTCCCCGCCCAGAAACACCCACTAGCACCCGTCGACGAAGAACAACGCATTTTGACTTAAAGAGGGACTCACCCACATACATAGACACCATAGGGTTTCCTCGGGGTGTTCCAGACCAATATAAATTAGTGGATCAAGTTGCAGCGGGATTTGTGTCTATCTGGATATGGGTAACTCCCAACAAAAACGTGGATCGCATTAACTACGTCCATTTCAATTTCCAACGCCTTACCAACCTTACTCGAGACGCCATAACAGGCCTATCCGAACAGCTCGCCCCTACGTCCCTTATGGTCACACAGAACCGAATGGCCCTAGACCTCCTACTGGCAGAAAAGGGTGGGGTGTGCACTATGATAGGAAGTTCTTGTTGTACATTTATCCCAACAATACTGCCCCTGATGGCTCGGTGACCAGGGCCCTCTCCGCCTTACGCACCATGGCACAGGACATGGCCGCAGACTCTGGAATTAACAACCCCCTAGATAATTGGATGAACACTGCATTCGGCAAATGGAAAGGGCTAATTGCATCCTGCCTCCTCTCCCTAGCTATCTTTTCAGCTATCCTAGTCACCTGTGGCTGCTGCTGCATCCCTTGCTTTAGGACCTTGCTAAACCGACTCATCACCACGGCGCTGACCAAGGAAACCAAGCCCCCTCCCCCACCCTATCAGTTGCTTTTGTTGAGTGGTGATGATGATAGTGATGAGTTTGCATTGGATGTGATGGAGGTTGGGGAGTTCGTGGATAATCCCCAGTAAGTTGTTCACACCATGAAATGGTGTGAAAGGAGGGATTTGTTAAGACTAAAATCGATGTTTTCCTTTGAATATTGTTAAGACTAAAATCTATGTTCTTCTTTGAATATGTGTCTGTGAAGATGGCAATGAAACTGAACTAAACAAGTGCAGTATGTTAGACAGGGGTGGGGGCAGGGGCAGTTTGGGCTGAATCTGAATAGGTGGGAAAATGTGCGGCCTTCACATAGTGACTGATAGTAGCTGTTGCTGGCGGGTTTTAATCTTGAAGTTGATTGTTGTGTGTGGGTGTGTGTGTCACATCGCAGTTCAGTCTTGCACCTGTCTGATAATGCCTGTCTGAGAAGACTGTACATCTGTGGCAGACAATAAACTGTACTTTAACTTGTTCTAATACCTAACTTACAATATTACAGCATAAACTCCATTAGCTTTATTCCAAAAATCACACATAGATGAATGCACTGTTTTCTTAAAAAATACTGACATACCCTTAGAAAGAATTCAAGCAGCGGCCACTAGGGTCTGAAGGACAGATAGGAACATGTGCATGCCATACTGAAAGCTCACAAGCTGTCAGCCGATTCAAGGCTTGTTTTAAAACACCAAACCAAACACTGTCAGAATGTGAAGATTGGTCCCAGCGACTGTCAAAGGAGGGACGAAACTGGAGCGGCTTCTCATCATTGGCGAATTCCAGTGCCTTGAGGCTGGGACCAGCCTGTGCACTAGCCACGTGACTCCCCCTCCTGCTGAAGTTCTACCTATTATTATAAATATTGCACCCACCATCCGCTCGGGGCGACTCTTGACTTCCCTGGCGGTATTAGGCGGCTTGCGGGTTGTACGTTGAGTGCCCATAGCTATGTAGTAGCTGTTCATTGCTTCTAAATAAATACTTTTTTGAACCAGACCGACTCTACCATCTCTACCTAAGGAAAAAAGAACACGACAGAATACATCTGTCCTCACAGAAGCTGATGTATGACGTCACAGCATCTGTAAATTCATCCAGGCTGCTGGAAGAAGTTCTAAAAATGTCCCAGTCTGTGTTGTCCAGGCAATCACGCAGCTCCTCCACAGCTTCTCTGCTGCTCCAGTTCTTAGATCTCAGCACAGCAGGTTTAGAAAGTTTGAGTTTCTGTCTGTAAGCCGGGATCAGATGAATAAGAGCGTGGTCGGATAGACCCAGAGCAGCGCGGGAAACTGCATGATAAGCCCTGCTGATGCTACTGTAGCAGTGGTCCAGAGTATTCTCCCCTCTGGTCGGGCATTTAACTAACTGTTTGTATTTGGGGAGTTCGTGAGTTAAGTTGCCCTTATTAAATTCCCAATGACAATAACAGGGGAATACGTGTTCTCTCTCCTTCTCTCCACTCCTAGTATCTGATCAGCGAGTTGACATTGAGCCTCGCGCAACCTCTAGGCACCTCTCGGAAGAAACATAAGCTTTGTGGTGCTTATTGGGTACTAGGTAATCTGCCACCTGGCTCTCACTCATCTTTATCATCTATTTTTCTTGCAGTACTTTGCAAAAGTGTTAATGTAAAAATATATGGTTATGACAAAGTGTTAGAAGCTTTTCTGCAAGATCTTAAATGTCTGGGGGACCTTGGTGTGTATGTCCCTTTGTTAGGCAAGTCTCTTAGAGGTACAGTGCAGAGTGTTGTTGCTGATAACTTGGGGGCGCACAGTATTGCAGGCTTCACTGAAAGTTTTTCAGGTGATTTCTTTTGTCGGTTTTGCACTGCAAAAAGGTTGTGATATTAGGTCTGACTGTGTTGCATCTGGTGCTTTTAGCCTAAGAACTAAAGAGGTTTATGCGGATAATTTGAAAGCAGCTCTTGAGAATAATGCCCATTGCTTTGGAGTTAAAAGAGAGTGTGTTTTAACCCAAAATCTGTCTCGTTTTCACGTTGTCTCTGGGTTTCCTCCTGATGTTGCTCATGATGTATTTGAGGCTATTGTCCCGGTCGAGCTGGCTTACTGCTTGAAATCCATGATATCAAAGAAGGACTGAGGACTCAGTAAATGTAGTGAGAGAGTTTGTGGTGAGTATAATATATATATTTTTTATATATAATATATTTTATCTTGATATTTTGTTGAGCACTAAAATATGTAGTTATTGAAACAATATGGAATAGCCAGCCAGTTGATCAGATATCAATATGGTAGTGATCTTGAAGTAAAACAATTATAATAATATTTCCACTGTATATATTCATTGTATTTTTTTTGTGACTGTGCACTCTGCAGGCAGAGGACAGAGCTATCATCAAAGGAGCCATTGAGGAGACCACGGTGGGAATATACGTTGTCGAACATTATGCCACCAGTCAACCAGAGGACATAGGGATTGTCCTGGAAGGCCAGCAGATATTGCATGATCTGAACAACGTTGCATTAGCTGCTGCCATGTTATTTGGCCTAATGTATGCGATGAACCTGAACTATCCTCCTGAACTAAAGTACACTTTCGAAATGTGCTCCAGAAAGTTGTGATGGAGCTGGACGACAACACACTCTCAAAAACAGACTGTGAGTCAGCTGTTGACATGGACCATTGTTGCTCTTTAACTGCATTTATCCTGGATTTTGGACATGCACTTATGCAACTCTCTTGCACATCCTTTATGTATGCTTTTTGCAGTATTTACATATTGTATGTTGTTGTTTTTCAGAAGATTGTTTCTCCCGGGGTCATGTGTTCCCAAATGTACCTCTTGCATTAAAGTGCCTTGTCAGATTTGCAGATTTCTCTTAAACTAATGAAGCTGCTACAAAAGGTCTATTTTCCCCCTATATAAGGATTTTGGTGTGTTTGGATTTTTGCACTTTCCTTACTGTGAAATGTTGTAGTGAAAAACCAAGCCATTGTTATCCTTTAATTTCAGTGCCATTATAAAATACATGCCAGCAGTAAACCAGGGGATATTTAACTAGCTGCTTTCAGAAGATTGTTTCATGTGTTACAAAATGTACTTCTTGCATTAAAGTGCCTTGACAGATTAGCAGATTCCACTTTAACTAATGTATTTGCAACAAAAGGGCAATTTTTTTCCCTTTGTTAGGATTTGGCAACTTTTTATTATAATTTTTTACACTGAAATATAATGGTGAGGAAGCAAGCCATTTTTACTTTTGCATTTCAGAGCCCTTTGGCACAGTCAAACACTGTCTATTTTTGTCCGGAGAATAATTGTTTTCTTTTAAACTTGTATTCTTTTCAGATTCTAACAGTAGTGGATGTTTGGTGGGCTCTCCTGACATTGGGTCCTGCTTTACTTCCTACAAATTGCAAGTCAGAATTATTTTCATTTAACCAGTGTGGAACATCTATTGGTGTTTTTTTATTGGAAGCTGTTTTAAGGACTGATTGTGTTGCATTCAGTTGTAGCAGTTAAAGATGTTTATGCACTCTTGGGAATATGGTTTACACATAAAAAATGTGCTGTGTTCTATCAAGTGGGTGACACACATTACACACGTCTGTAGTTTAGTGTTAAAGTTTAAAACTTTGAGAAAATACAGTAACATTGTGAAAAGGAATTTGTTTTTCTTTATTCCTTATTTGTTTGGAAAATGTTATACTTGCTGTAGATAAGAGATTAGGATCGCTCAGATAGAAGGATGTACAAAATGCCTTTATCAACATCCAGACAGAGAAGTCATCTGACCTATTACTTTTATTTCTTCCTTTGCTCTCTCACTCAGTCCTTTCCCTCCTACTCACACAGCCGGTAACCACCTTGACTATATTTTCACCAAAAACTGCTCTACATCTAACCTCACTGTAACCCCACTTCATGTCTCTGACCACTTCTATATTTCTCACTCTCTCCCACTCTCACTATCTGACAACCCTACCACATCAACAGACTCTGTACCTGTCCGTCGCAACATTCATTCCCTCTCTCCCTCCTCTCTGGCCTCCTGTGTTTTATCAGCCCTCCCTTCAACTGATTATTTCTCACTCATGCATCCTAACTCTAAGGAGACTCTCCTTCTACTCTGTCTTCCTCTCTTGATTCTCTCTGTCCTCCTACATCACGACAGGTCCACAAGTCCTCCCCAGCTCCGTGGTTGTCTGACTCGATGTGCGCCGACAGAGCCACTATGCGAGCATCAGAAAGAAAATGGCAAAAATCGAAACACCCTGATGACCTGCTCACTTATCAATCTCTTTTCTCCTATTTCTGAGCCTCTATTTCTGCAGCCAAAAGCTCTTTTTTACCAAACTAGAATTCAATCCTCATTTTCAAACCCCAAATAGCTGTTCTCCATCTTTTCCCACCTCCTTGACCCCCCCGGTCCCCCTCCTCCTTCCACCCTTCTACCAAGCCACTTTGTCAACTACTTTACAAAAAAGATAGATAACATACGCTCCTCATTTTCAAATCCACCTTCTGGAACTACATTTCCATCAACTTCCTCTTCATCCCCTTCGCTTTCCTCTTTCACACCCCTGTCTCCCAATCAAGTTCTTACCTTTGTAACCCCCCGCCCGCCCAACCACCTGCCTCCTTGACCCCATCTCACAATCTCCAGTCTATTGCTCCCGACCTTCTTCCTTTTCTCACCCATCTTATCAACACTTCCCTGTCAACTGGCTGTTCCCCTAACTCTCTTCACCATAACAACCTTCTTGATCCTCACCAGTCTGGTTTCAAGGCAGGCCACTCAACTGAGACTGCCCTCCTTGCTGTCTCTGAGCAACTTCACACTGCAAGAGCAGCCTCTCTCTCCTCTGTCCTCATCCTTCTAGACCTTTCTGCTGCATTTGACACAGTGAACCACCAGATCCTTATTTCCTCCCTTCAGGATCTGGGTGTCTCAGCCTCCACTCTCTCCCCGCTCTCATCCTACCTCAACGACTGCACTTACCGGGTAACTTGGAGAGGATCTGTGTCTGATCCTTGTCCTCTCACTACTGGCGTCTGTAATGGAAATTTAGCATTTGTGAATGTGATGATTGCATGAACAGACAAGTATGTGGAAGATTGACCAGATTGTTTATCTGAAAAGGCAACTTTAACGAGGTTTAACTTTAGGTTTACGATTATTGCTCAGGGACTTTGAATTTATGGCCTCTTGAAGCTTTAACTTTATGGTGTCTCTGAGCAAATGGTTGGGATCTCACATTTGGGGTGTCACTCCAGGGGTCTACCACAGAGACATGAAGAGGATGTCTCCCACCCTAATAAACCATCAGGAGGTAATAAGGTAATAAGGTAATAAATACCCAATTGGGGGGGGGGGGGGGGGGGGGGGGGGGGGGTTATAAGAACACAACTCCCATGCCTGTTCTTTGCTCATTGTACATGTCATTCAGGTGGGTACATACAGTCAACTGTCTGTTACTGCCAACATTACTGCAAAAACCTGTTCCTGTTGATACATGCTGCACAACATCAGGAGAATATGTCCCCTTCTCACTCAGAAGGCGGTGCAGGTTCTTGTCCAGGCTCTGGTCATCTCACGCCTAGACTATTGCAACTCCCTCCTGGCAGGTCTACCTGCTAGTGCCATCCGACCTCTGCAGCTCATCCAGAATGCAGCAGCTCGACTGGTCTTTAACCAACCTAAATTCACTCACTACTGCGTACTTGCGTAGCGAGCTGCGAACGGATCGGGTCCAGTCTACATCCAGGACATGGTCAAACGTTACACCCCAGCCCATCCACTCCACTCTGCATCTGCCAATCGGCTTGTTGCTCCCTCACTGATCAAACACTCAAACACTCATCAAAATCACGACTGTTTGCTGTCCTGGCTCCTAAATGGTGGAACAAGCTCCCCAATGACATCAGTACAGCAGAAAGTCTACACATCTTCCACCGCAGACTAAAAACATCTCTTCCGACTATACTTTGGATAAAAAAATAAACAACAAAAAAAAAAGACTTTAGTAGCACTTATATGGCACTTACTTATAGCCCTTTGTAGTTTGACTTTCTTGAAGAAAATTGTACTTTCTTGATTCTTGTTGTTCTGGGTTTGTACCCTCATGGTTAAATGCACTTATTGTAAGTCGCTTGGGATAAAAGCGTCAGCAAAATGAAATGTAATGTAATGAGTTATTGTCAGTAATGTTAGAGTATGTGAGTAGGCATATTTTATATCAAGCCTTGTTGAAAAAAAGTCCACGATCAGCTGCCACCACAATCAGGATCCACCATTTTGATCCACCATCAGCTGTATAAACTACAACTGGATTATAGTAGATTAGATTAGAATAAAAACATTTGTACATAAACAAAAATTAGCTTTCTCTTAAAAATAGTGCAAAAAAGAGTAAGTAACATGACCAGAGCAGCATTTATTTTACATTCCGGGTGGTGTTGTAGAGTCTGACAGCAGTTGAAATGAAGGAGCGTTCCTTCTTGCACTGTGGGTGGATCAGTCTGCTGCTGAAAGAGCTTGTTGTCCATGATTGAATTCAGCTTTGCTAGCATCCTCCTCACACCCTTCTCAGTGGGATCCAGAGGGCAGTCCAAGTCCGAGCTGGCTCTCCTAACCAGTTTATTAAGTATTTTCCTGTCCCTCTCAGTGCATCTGCACCACCAGCAGACAATGGCGTAGAACACTGCGGAAGCCACCACAGTGTCATAGAACGTCCTAAATAGTGTCCTGCACACTCCGAAGGACCTCAGTCTCCTCAGCAGATGGAGCGACAGATGGCCCCTCTTGTACAGGACATCTGTGTTTGTGGACCAGTCCAGTTTGTTGTTGAGGTAAACACCCAGGTACAGTATCTGTAGTCCTTCACGATCTCAATGCCCACATCCTGGACATTCCCCCTTGTGGTCTGGGGTGACTTCCTGCGAAGGTCTATCACCATGTGTCATCAGAGAACTTCTGGAGAGGACAGCTGTTAGTGATGTGTCTGAAGTCTGATATATATACAGTGGGGCAAAAAAGTATTTACTCAGCCACCAATTGTGCAAGTTCTCCCACTTAAAAAGATGAGAGAGGCCTGTAATTTTCATCATAGGTATACCTCAACTATGAGAGACCAAATGAGAAAAAAAAATCCAGGAAATCACATTGTAGGCTTTTTAAAGAATTTATTTGCAAATTATGGTGGAAAATAAGTATTTGGTCAATAACAAAAGTTCATCTCAATACTTTGTTATATACCCTTTGTTGGCAATGACAGAGGTCAAACGTTTTCTGTAAGTCTTCACAAGCTTTTCACACACTGTTGCTGGTATTTTGGCCCATTCCTCCATGCAGATCTCCTCTAGAGCAGTGATGTTTTGGGCATTTTTGGCATGCCGCTGGGCAACACGGACTTTCAACTCCCTCCACAGATTTTCTATGGGGTTGAGATCTGGAGACTGGCTAGGCCACTCCAGGACCTTGAAATGCTTCTTACGAAGCCACTCCTTCGTTGCCCGGGCGGTGTGTTTGGGATCATTGTCATGCTGAAAGACCCAGCCACGTTTCATCTTCAATGCCCTTGCTGATGGAAGGAGGTTTTCACTCAAAATCTCACGATACATGGCCCCATTCATTCTTTCCTTTACACGGATCAGTCGTCCTGGTCCCCTTGCAGAAAAACAGCCCCAAAGCATGATGTTTCCACCCCCATGCTTCACAGTAGGTATGGTGTTCTTTGGATGCAACTCGTCATTCTTTCTCCTCCAAACACGACGAGTTGAGTTTTACCAAAAAGTTATATTTTGGTTTCATCTGACCATATGACATTCTCCCAATCCTCTTCTGGATCATCCAAATGCTCTCTAGCAAACTTCAGACAGGCCTGGACATGTACTGGCTTAAGCAGGGGGACACGTCTGGCACTGCAGGATTTGAGTCCCTGGCGGCGTAGTGTGTTACTGATGGTAGCCTTTGTTACTTTGGTCCCAGCTCTCTGCAGGTCATTCACTAGGTCCCCCCGTGTGGTTCTGGGATTTTTGTTCACCGTTCTTGTGATCATTTTGACCCCACGGGGTGAGATCTTGCGTGGAGCCCCAGATCGAGGGAGATTATCAGTGGTCTTGTATGTCTTCCATTTTCTAATAATTGCTCCCACAGTTGATTTCTTCACACCAAGCTGCTTACCTATTGCAGATTCAGTCTTCCCAGCCTGGTGCAGGTCTACAATTTTGTTTCTGGTGTCCTTTGACAGCTCTTTGGTCTTGGCCATAGTGGAGTTTGGATTGTGACTGTTTGAGGTTGTGGACAGGTGTCTTTTATACTGATAACGAGTTCAAACAGGTGCCATTAATACAGGTAACGAATGGAGGACAGAGGAGCCTCTTGAAGAAGTTACAGGTCTGTGAGAGCCAGAAATCTTGCTTGTTTGTAGGTGACCAAATACTTATTTTACCGAGGAATTTACCAATTAATTCATTAAAAATCCTACAATGTGATTTCCTGGATTCTTTCCCCCCATTCTGTCTCTCATAGTTGAAGTGTACCTATGATGAAAATTACAGGCATCTCTCATATTTTTAAGTGGGAGAACTTGCACAATTGGTGGCTGACTAAATACTTTTTTGCCCCACTGTATATATGGTTAACAGGAAACGAGAAAGCACTGTTCCTTGTGGGGCTCCTGTGCTGCAAACTACCACATCTGACACACAGTCACAAAGCCTCACACACTGTGGTCTGTGGTCGGTGAGGTAGTCGATGGTCCATGCAGCCTAGTGGCGTTCCACTCCAGCTCCTTCCAGCTTTCCCCTGAGTAGTGATGGCTGGATTGTGTTGAAAGCACTGAAGCATGAGCTAAGCCGGTATCTTCAAGTGTATTCTTCTTCATCATAAAGGCTGGTTGGGCTATGTTTATGCTTGATGGACTGGTCGTTGCACGCACCGATTGATGTTAAGAGTCACGGTAGGGTCACCGGTGCAAGGCTGCGCGCGCCAGAAATAAAGTCAAGGCATCTTTTGTGTCAAGCTCCTGTGTACTGGCCAACACAAGACAGTATTAGAACCGATGATCACACCGCAAATACCAATCAGGCTTTCAACTGAGTTAAGCCCAACTATTTAATTAACATATGGATACAAAAATAAATTAAATGTCGAAATACAGAAATAGCCTTTTTCATTGCAAACTGTATTTATTTTTTAAATTTATCTATGAATTCAATTATTTATTTCTGCATTTAATCATGTATTAATTAATTTATACTTTATTGTCCTTGATACAGCTCTGTGCAAACTGCTTTTGTTTTATGCTAAAGAGTGTACATAGAGGTCATTACCATGCATACACCAAACACATGTCATGTCACTGGTAATGTGAAAACATCACTCGCATCAACAAGATGGAAGCTCACGCATCTTTGTGAGTGAAGTAAGTGAACCTTCTTTAATTGGATGTATTAAGCTTTCATGTACTCTCTGCTCATTGTTTGTTATAGTTAGCAGACAATGTGCCGACTGTGTCGGATGTATTGTCAACATGACAAACGTACAATGGATAGGCCCGTCCGGAGCACTTATTCAACGTCTAAGTTATTGAACTACCTTGTATTTCTTTTTTCTCTCCTGTCAGAAGAGTGTGTGTGCTTTGTGGGAGCTTTATCCACTGAACCTCTGTCAGTCAACTCTTGTAGTATTATTTAAAGGAGTACCTACAGTCCACTGTCCAAATATGCCAAATCACTCTATTAAGTAATTTTGTGTTTAACGGATTGTGTATGCAGTTGTATAGCATTGTTTTGCTATTCTCGACATGCATCTTAAATTTACTGTGAGCTACATCCTTCACATTTGTTTAGACAGAGTTTGATCTATGACATGATGTGCTTCTTTTGATGATCTTCTCAAACATCTACTCATCACAACACAAATTGCAACATTCCAACATCACAGCTCGACAAAATACAGTAAAAAAACTATGTGTAAACAGACTTACATTCCAAACAAGAACAAAATAAAGCAACAGGGTAGAGAGATAAAAGCTGCTGATCAACTTCACACTGCTAAGTTGTCACATAGAACACAAACACCAGTTACAAGAGCTTTGGTTTAGCTCGACTCTGAAAATCAGGCTTTCAGACTTTAATAAATGTCTACAATGAATACTTTGTGGAGTATTTTAAGCTTGATGTATGCCACTTCGGACCTATTTACAGATCATGACAATATACAATTCTCCGATCAATCTTGGCCTGACATGATTGACGTCAGTGGTCAAACCATTTCTGTGTCAAATAGTTTACAATTTACAATCATTGTATTAATACAGCTCACCGTGAAAGGCATTTGGCTTATAACTTTAATTCTTGCTGGAGTTCCTATTGCCGAAAATTAACATGTGTGACACAGGAAACAAAACATATGTGGAAGGTTCAAAGATTCGGGGTTAGGGTTCAAGTGTTGTCAATTGAACATCTGTAATTCATTCTGGTATGCTGAAATGTAAACAAATACCGCCAGTTAATTAAAACTGCATCGTCAGAGTTAAAACAAGGGGTAACAAGTGGCTCCATAGCACTGTTTTTCAAAGTGGGGGTCACGGAAAATTTAAGGGGAAAAAGGTGGGACAATGTGCCAATACAAATTTAATATACGTTTTTTAGATGTTATTAATCACTGAATATCGAAATCTATGTGTCCTTCGATGCCAATCTTTTTTTTTTCTAATGCCAGTAATATTAATAAAAAATAAAAAACACACCATTCAAGCCAATCAGAATCGAGCAGCCTCTACATGAGAATGTTGCTGTGCGCCTGAAAACTAGCTAGCTACCTCCTGCTAAAGGCTAAAATGGACACATTGTTTAAAAGAAAAAGACCATCAGACGACCAGACTGAAGATGACTCAGCTGCAAATGAGCCACAACCACGGAATACCACATTGGCATCTAAAACTCGGCGGGATGAGCCATCATACATAAAGTATGGCTTTACTGCGGCAAGTAAGAACAGCCGTGATGTGCCCAATTGTGTTCTCTGCATCGAGACTCGCCAACTCACTAACAAGTCTTTAAAGCCATCTAAACTTCAACCACACCTGAGACAAGAGCACCCAGCAGAAGCTAATAAATCAGTAGACTTTTTTAAAAGAAAAGAAGAGCACCTAGTGATGCAGTCGGCTACGTTCAAGCATCAAGCCGGCGTTCCTGAGCGGGCCTTGAAGGCATAATTTACTATCATCAGATACTAAAGGACATTATACAAGTAGTGAATTTCATAAAAGCCCGGCCCTTAAAACACCGGCTGTTCGCTATTTTGTGTAACGAGATGGGCGCAAGGTTCAAGGGGTTACTGCTTCACTCCAACGTGCACTGGCATTAATGTGGGGCGGTGCTGAATGTTGTTTTTGAGCTGCAAAGGGAGATCGGTGAATTCCTCTCATCTGAAAATACTAATATTACTGTTGAATATTGCTGAGAATGTTTATAGCACAAGACACACTGGGCCACATTTACTAACATGTGCGCAGAAATGTTCTTACTAAGTGCGCGAGCAAAATCGCCACCGGATTCATGACACGTGCGCACCAGAAGATTTTGTTCTTACCACCATGCATATGTTTGTGAATATGAATCATTCTAAATTGACACGCGCGTGTCACTCTGCAATTAACATACTGCCACGCCTCTATT
Source organism: Hippoglossus hippoglossus (assembly GCF_009819705.1). Taxonomy (NCBI): domain Eukaryota; kingdom Metazoa; phylum Chordata; class Actinopteri; order Pleuronectiformes; family Pleuronectidae; genus Hippoglossus; species Hippoglossus hippoglossus. Next base: position 32,477,316 of record NC_047153.1, on the reverse strand, counting down.
TCTCCATATAAGGACATCCGATTGTCATGAAGAGAGCGTGTGCTGAACAGTTGAAGTTATAAGAGACGGCCCCAAAAGGTAAAAAACACAAGAATCTCACAACAGCAGAAATTTAAGGCGTCGGAGGAGGAAGCCACAACATACACACTATTCTGTGGCGAGTCGGCCAGAGTAACGAAGTTTAACATTTTTTTTTACCTGGGCTGTAATAACTGAGGCGTGAATGCTTAGTCCTGCACAGTGCTGAGCACTAGAGCTGTGGACATTTCTCTTAGATGCATCGCGACGTGGACTCCACTGAATAATTATAACACCGCTGCTCCAGGATCAGAACAGACGCACATTAAAGGTCCGGTAGTCCTGTGCCCCTTTTCTATTTCCTCCTCACTCCCTCTGACCTGCGCTCACTTTACACTTTAACAATAACTGATCACAAGTTATTAGGACACGTACAGGACAGATGTTTACTTTGTGTTTCTTTGATTCCCTTTTACAGTTTATGAGACACATAAAACCTGCTACAAAACACGAGACTTAACGTGACGCGCACAGTCAGGACACCAGGGTTAAAGTGACGGAACGATCCGGAGTCATGATCTAACATCATCATAAACACACACACACACACACACACACACACACACACACACACACACACACACACACACACACACACACACACACACACACACACACACACACACACACACACACACACACACACACACACACACACACGAAGTTTGTAGGGTAAACACAGAAGAGTAAAAACTCGTTTCTGTTTGACATGAGTTTGTAAAGTAAACTGGTCTGTTTGTTAACCTCCACAATCCAAAATAACATGTCATATGTTTTACTTGTAAAATGAATGGAGATGAATAGAGTGTGCTTACCTCGGGAGTCTTGAAGAACATGTCGGAGGTTGTTGCACAGTTCTTTCACAGGCGAAAACTTCTTTCAACACCTCGGTGATACAGGATAATTCATGCAGCTGTGTCCCTGTCATGAGCGTTAGACCTCCATTACACCTCCGCTATTCACTGCAAAAGCTGTCTATTTCCAAATTAAGCATTAATCTCATAAAAAACATGTTGCTTCCGCATACTTACTAGTGAACGCTACACTCGTGTGAGCAGGTACCTGTGTGCCTAACCTGTGTGAACAGGTAAAGCCGCTGGCGTGAAGACGGGGGAATCTGATGATGCGTTTATGTTCTGTGGGAAAGATAGAAAATACAGCTGTTCTTGGCCAGGGTGTGGGGGTCCGTGTATCTTTCGGTCATTGGATTTTCCGTTCAGAAATGGGTATTCAAAAACCAATAACGAGTGGTTATTGGATTTTTTTTATTTTTCCTGGTCAAATGGGATTGAGCGGAAGTAAAACATTTTTTAGATTTTATCTTCTATTGAGTATAACCAAAAAATAAAATGACTAGAAGACAGAGACGAAAAACTGACCGTTTTCTTATGTCCGTGAATCCTTGTATCATTCCTTCTTTTCATATTCAATTATAAAACCAAAATCGGGAGATAAAAAAACAAGTCATTATTTCGTTATTCATTTTTGAATGTGATACCAAAAAACGAATAATGGTTGGTTTTTCATAGTTTGGATTTTTTGCTCAGGTCCAAAATAGGAAATGAAAAACGGGTCATGTGCCGAACCTGATTTTGTGTTTAATTTGTTTGATTTCTGTGACCCGGAAGTCAGATTACTCGGATCAATAAGTCATAAACGAAACGTTGTAAAAACACAAACGCCGCCTCTTTCCCACTGTAGTAAGGTAGACAACATCAATATGAGCGGTCCTCCGAGCTGGACACAGAACACTGGTCTCTATGTACAGCCGGCTGTGAGACGAGTGCGCAGGGACCGTCTACAAAGTGCAGAACCGAAAAGAGATGTTACAAAAGGGTTAGGGTTTCAATAACTTCACTGTAATACTGTGTATTCTCACCAAAATCAAGTCACACATCTAATGTCTCCTGCTGGTAATACTGCAATACTAAGTTTGGAAACATTACATTTTGCATAATTTATGGAAATATTATATTTTAATGGTTTAGTTAGCCTATTATCAGTTGTTTAGACTAAAGGCAATCAGTTAGCAAATTGGCTTAGAGTAGATTTGTATTGTAACTGAATTAATCAGTATCACAAATTAATCAGCATCATGACATCACATTACATGTATCAGAAGTAGTGTACCAGGCAAAGCTTAACATGAGCCATTCATAAATTAATAAATAAGGTTGATGGGATGAAAGCTATAATTTCAAACATGACTGTGGAGGTGGCTGGGAGAGCACCTTCACCTGTACCAGAGGATCAATCAGCACAGGTGAGAGCAGTTAGCTGATTGATCCTCAGGTTTAAAAGGCAGCAGTGGAGCTGCCTCATAGAGACACACAAAAGACACTCAGGACTGAGTCTCATGGAGAGACACTGAGAGACAGAGCTGCAAAGCCGAGGCGCCAGCAGAAAGTGCTGAGATTTATGTTTGGTTTGGACTTTATGTTTCATCACGTGTGTATGAAGGGAATAAATTCTGAAAAGCAACCAAACCGTCTCTGGCTGTGTGTGGGAGAGCCCTGTGGCATGGTCCTTTGCCACAATGACATTTAAGTTTCCAAAACTGCAATAGCTTTTGAAGACATTACATGTGAAATATTGTTCTGATGATGACCATCTGATTTAATTTTAATTTCTGCAAATAAAAGATGAGTAAATGGTAAAAGCGCTTTACAGTGTGCCATTCACCCATTCACAGACACATTAATAATGTGCAGCACCTTTTCTATGAGCCACCCCTCAGCCACAGCAAGTAGTGAAGTCTTGGGTCAGTTGTCTTTTATTATTAAGATAAGCATTTTCTCAATGTAGGGGTTAGAAAATTTAAATTCTATTTTTAAGCTTAGTTTTATACTTTAGGAAATACTTAAATAAACTTGACAATAATGTTCTATTTAGCATGATACTAGTAATATAGTCCATTTAACTATAAACTATAAAAGTCTGAGAAAGGAAGATGGAAATGCTGAGATTTCAAATTGTGCAGAATTAAGCATATAAGGGGCCTCATTTTTAACCGCACAAAACTGGATCTGAAAGATGCGTAAGCCACTTCTCAATTGAGAGGGCCTCCTCCACTGACCAGTAATGGTCAGTGGAGGAGGCCCTCTCAATTGAGAAGCAAGCCCGGAACTGGGATATGTTTTTGGACGCCGGCCTGCGGCTTACAGTCCCATCACATATTGTCACTACCACCTTAAGACCAGACCTGACACTCTGGTCCAACACCCTGCGCGTCTACTTAATAGCATTGACAGTACCCTGGAACTGGGAGGATGCTGTTGATGAAGCAAATGAGAGGAAAAGGCTGCGGTATGCAGATATGGCATTTAAGGCAGAGCAACGTGGTTGGAAAGCAATAGTCTGCCCTGTGGAGGTTGGCTGTAGGGGTTTCCTTGCCATCCACCATTAGGTTGCTCAATGATCTGGGGATCCAAGGACAAACCCTGCCCCAGACCATAAAATAAACATCACATACTTCAGAACGCTGCAGCCAACGGCTCTGGATCAGGAGGAAAGATCCAAGATGCTAGGGACATGCACTCAGGTCTGATCAACCTGTGGTCGGCCTGCCTTAGAAGAGGATGTCTGAAGACATCAAATCAATCAATCAATCAATCAAATGTTATATGTGTAGCCAATATTCACAAATCACAATTTGTCTCATAGGGCTTTAACAAGGTGTGACGTCCTCTGCCCTTGACCCACAACAAGAGTAAGGAAGAACTACAAAAAAAAAATGTAGAAACCTCAGAGAGAGCCACATGTGAGGATCCCTCTCCCAGGACGGACAGACATGCAATAGATGCCACGTGTAGAGGAGAACATCAGAAAGATAAGGGTATTTACAGCATTGATTAGAATAAACAGTTTGAAGTATAATGCAAGGTAAATTAATTGATGGATTATTGTCAGTTATGATAGAGTATCTGAGTAGACATATTGTATATCAAGCAGTCTTGTTGAACATAAAGACCTTTGCAAAAAATAAACCAACAAAATAATAATAATAACAAAACTAAAAAGCCATTACCTCTTTAGCTGCTGCTGCTGCTGCTGCTTCAGAGCAGGCTAAAGCACCACTGCAAATAAATTAACTCAAAAATGGAAAAGCAACATGCATTATGTCCATAACATCCGCTAACATCAACTGGTGGTAGGCATTAATTAGTATGGTAGAACATACAAGGGATATTCAGTGTTTAGTTTAAAAAGGCATAGAGGTAATGATTTCTGATCTACTGAGCGGGCCACATGGCTTTAATAGTTCTGCCATACAAGCCAGTAGCCAGTCAGATTTACCTTTAGCCTCATCATACCATCAAGTTCGACCTGCATCATTGATTACAAGGCCAAAATACTTGATGACGATAAGGTGCACAACTGAAGTTATGTCCCTAACATCCGCTGGTGGCCACTTACACCTGCTAACATCTATTGCACAGAAGACCTTCAAACATAAAAGGGATATTTACCATCTTGTCCTATGTTCTAAAACTGGGCATGATACATATGCCCAATGACTTCCATGCATTTTGGTAAAACATGCCGCAGGGGCTGCACTTTAGTGGGTGTACCCATGCGTGAAAACCACTTGACATGTCATGTTTTTTTGTGTGTGAAATAGTGACAATAAAAGTGCTATACAAGATATATAAAAGACACAGATATATGTACATAATGAAAGGACATACAGAAAAAACACAATGCAGTTTAATTGATGTGTATGATAATGTAATGATGAAATAAGTGTTTCTGGAGTAGAGATGAGGTAATGTGTGTGTGTGTGTGTTACATTATAACACACACAAGTTCAGTGAAGCAAGACTCAGTACAAAGAGCCCTGGACTATAGAATCAGTTATCATTGCTGTCATGAAGAATTGATGAGTCCCAGGTGCTGCTGCTACAGAATGCTAGTTTCCTGTTTATACAAAGTTTATTAATATTGAACATATCACAAGGCCAAATTGCACCAAATTTGACACAGCATCTTCTTGGGCCTTTAACAATACACATATCAAGCGTTAAGCCGATGAGATGAATGGTCCTCAATAGATGCGAGCCAAAGACAGACAGACAGACTTCTGGAATAAGTAGACTACGTTTTGACAGTTTACACGAGATAATGTGAGACAAGTCAGCGGAAAGTCTGGAAGAGCCGATGTGACAACACAGCAGAAGATCCTCCGAAGGATTCACTGTGAGCAAGTGGGTGTGTTGATGACATTTACAACATGCAACAGACGCAGAAAACAAACAAAAATAAAATAAACATCTCCTCATGAAAAAGAGGTGCCATACATGTAGAAGGCACCTAAAATGATGTCAAGACCCGATGCTGGTGTTGATGTGCTATCAACAGAAACACGTGATCTCTGCTGCAGAATTAATCTGTTACATCCTGCCTCTTTATGCTGCGCCACCCCTCAGCTGAATGCTCCGGAGATTTATGTTGTGAGCGCATATGTGCGGAGAATCTCCTATTGCATTCGTGTGCATGTGCATTTGTGAAAGGCAAACTCTGGAAGGTGTCTGGACCAAATTGTCCCGCCATCCTCCAGAGGTCATGTCAGCAAATCCACCATGATGACCCTTTTAATTAAATGTAATGTAATTTAACATTTTAACTTAATACTATTTAAAAGCAGAACAACCTGTCCTGTCTGATGAATCAAGGTCACTCATGTCGTCTTTCTACTGTTCTGATCACCTGGGCTTGATAAGTCTGATTGACTGTGGTTGTCATGATTAATCAGGGGAAAAGATTTAATACATGTTTGTAATCATAATATTAAATTTTGGGGATTGTGGAGGACAGTGAATCGGAGCTTATGAGATATTGGTGTTAAAGTTTAAAAGCCTCTGATTCATCTGAGTTGGTTCAAACACATTACAAGTTCCCGGGAATTGACAACTGGGCCACAAGGAAATGTGTGTGATGCAAGGTCGGTCTAGATGACATTATGCATAATATACATGATGCACCTATAATTAACTGAGGTTTTCAAATCCGCAGGAAATTTAATTACAATTACTATGTTCAGTGTGTAAAGGGCAGGTAACATCATATCAAACTGAGTGCTCCTCACTCACCCCTCCCTTCCTGAGCGTGAGGAGAGCTATGGTTGCCCTAATGCGTCAAAACGCCAGACGACCTCACTGAGCTGTCTTCTCTCCAGTGATGAGGAGTCTATAGACAGTGGTGTATAAAGTACTTGAAAGCCATACTTGAGTAAAAGTACAGATATCTTACCTGAAAGTGACTCCGATAAAAGTTAAAGTCACCTGTAAGAAAATGACTTGAGTCAAATTCTTAAAGTAGCTCATAGTAAGTATCAAAAGTATGTGGTGTTGAAATGTACTTAAGTATCAAACGTAAAAGTACAAGTACCACAATTAACAATGCAAAGTGCTTTTCATAGTAGGCCTACACACAAACAAAACAATCTTTATTTCAGGTGACTGAAAAACTATAACAAAAAATATACATATACTGTATAATTTTGCAAATTTTGAACCCCAGATGAGTGTTGGTGAGGGTTGGATGTAAGGACTGTATATGAGGAACTTGTTCTTTTTAGCCGGTTCTGATTCCAGCTCCGCTCCGGCGGTGTTTGCTAAAACACGGCTCTGTCGACTTCTCTCTCTTAATGTCCTTTAATTTTGCAACAGCTCAGTACCACATATGCCTTTGAAAGGCAGGGCAGAATATGGGTGGGAATGCGTGGGGTTCTACAAGAAGAAATGATACAAAATACAACGATGATAAGAATTATGGAAGGGATAGACAGTGCCAACTATAGAATCAAAAGAACATGAAGGCTGAACATACACACTACGTAAACGCACATGCATGCAGACTACACACATATCCGTATGAACAATATATATCCTTATCTACCCGTATATACATATTAGCGAGGAACCCACCGATATAAATATAAAACAGTAGAAAAGGAACCCAGAAATACAATGACGCAGATAATGCGCTGCACTTGCACTGACTGTGCAGCCCCAGCAGTGCATGTTAACTAATAACGAACTCTAACCTACTTAACTGAAGCAACTAATAACACACAGTGCACACTCACGGTTTTCACGGACGCACACGCACAAACAGACAGCAGTCTCTGTCGAGTTTGCTTAATAATGCGCGTGAGACAGACTGTGTACTAACGTTGACATCTTTATTCGGGTCCCCACCTCCGTGTCTGACCCCGCACCCCACATTCACAGCCTCATCCTATTGGTCCACAACATACCAACATAGGGGCTTCCTATTGGCTAAACCTGCATGTCAATCAACTGTTGTGCGTAACATTGAACAATACCACATCTTCCCTTTTAAGATAACAAAGAGTAAACTGTTGTTTCCATTAGACCAGAGGTCACTAACAGGCGGACCGCGGTCCGGGTCCGGACCCAGAAGCCGTCCCGTACGGACCCGGACCTACAGCCAAAACAGAAGGTTATGATTTAAAACCTGACGGGGCGCTTCTATTTGTAACCGGCGCAGCGTTTGTAGTCTTTACGGTAGTGGTTTAGCGGATGAGGAAACGCACAGACCAATTGCATGCGAGTTAAGCCATCCCATGTGATACCACTCAGCCAATCAAGTCTGTGCATTCCAGGCGGTAAACATTGCGACTCTACAGTGCGGACAGATGAGAGAGTTAGAGGCAAGTTACACATGAAAAGATGGTAGAAAGAAAAAGAAAGATAGAGATACAGGGAGAGAAACAGAGGAGTGAGCCGGAGAAAGGGAGAGATACAGAGGAGTGAGACGGAGAGGGTTGAGAAACAGAGGAGTGAGACGGAGAAAGGGAGAGAAACAGAGGAGTGAGACGGAGAAAGGGAGAGAAACAGGAGTGAGACGGAGAAAGGGAGAGAAACAGAGGAGTGAGACGGAGGAAGGGAGAGAAACAGGAGTGAGACGGAGAAAGGGAGAGAAACAGAGGAGTGAGACAGAGAAAGTGGAGAAACAGGAGTGAGACGGAGAAAGGGAGAGAAACAGAGGAGTGAGACGGAGGAAGGGAGAGAAACAGAGGAGTGAGACAGAAAGTTGAGAAACAGGAGTGAGACGGAGAAAGGGAGAGAAACAGAGGAGTGAGACGGAGAAAGTTGAGAAACAGGAGTGAGACGGAGAAAGGGAGAGAAACAGAGGAGTGAGACGGAGGAAGGGAGAGAAACAGAGGAGTGAGACAGAAAGTTGAGAAACAGGAGTGAGACGGAGAAAGGGAGAGAAACAGAGGAGTGAGCCGGAGAAAGTTGAGAAACAGAGGAGTGAGCCGGAGAAAGTTGAGAAACAGGAGTGAGACGGAGAAAGGGAGAGAAACAGGAGTGAGACGGAGAAAGTTGAGAAACAGGAGTGAGACGGAGAAAGGGAGAGAAACAGACGAACAAAGTGGGGGAGTTGGATATAAGAGGGGAAGAAAGTGATTCTAAAACTGTTCAATTGTTAAGATGTGTTGAGATTTATTATCTGTAAAATTGGTTGAGACTTTTGAGTCAAGATGTGAAACAGAAAAAGGGAAATTCAAGCTTTTGCTCCCTTTATTTTATTTTTCTGAAGTTAAGCCCTTTATTTGAACATGCACAATTTTCACATTTTATTTATTTTGTCTTATTTTGAAATGCAGCCTTACTTTTATTTAGTTAATGAGAGAACATTATACATATCTGCAATCATACATATATGTTCAGTTCTTTGTTACGTGACAATAAATATTGTCAAAAAGTTTTTGAATCGTACTGAATTCATTTGATTTGACAGTCAGGTATTTAGTACATGCAGATGTTGATACAACTACTAGGCTACTTAAATATATATCAAACTAAATAGTTAGACATTATGATCTTCCGGACCTTTGCTTCTAACTGGACCTCTTTAAATTTTAGTTGAATACCCCTGCCTTAGACCATTCGAACCATGCAAGGAAAACAATGTTAGGCACTTTAGTGAGCATTGGAACTTGTATGAAACAAGTGCATTAATTAAACAACTGCTGTTCCCTGAATTCTCACGTTGTAACATAAAGTGTTTTAACTACACCTATTAGCTTCAACTAAGCTTTCACATAACCATGACACCATAACACAACAATAAGTCAACATATATTTCAGAAATTTCTTTCACTTCTTTTCAGTTCACAAGTTAAGCCTAGCGGGCTCAATGATGCCTCTCCCAGACGTAGATCTGAGAGTGGGAGTCTCTGCAGGTGAGACTGGAGGTGTCACGGCAGGTGACATGGGAGCCTGCTCTGACATGTGCTGCTGTGGTGGAGTCCTCTCTAGTGTAGGCGTCTGTAGAGGTATCAGATGCAGGCGGTTGCGTCTCACCACCCCCTGAGGTAGATCCACCAAATACGACCTCGGAGTAGAGTGGTTCTGGATCACAGTTCCAGACGTCTTAGCGTCGGTGACCCATACACGTTCTCCTGGTGACAAGTCACTGAGCATTTTTGTACGGTGACGCCTGTTGTAGTGTGCAGCATCTGACATCCTCTTCTCCTTTTCCTTCCGAGCCAGTGCGCTGCTGTCAGGCAGTGTAGGGTCCAGATGAGAGGGAACAGTTGGCAACGTGGTGCGTAAACATCGGCCCATGAGAAGCTGAGCCGGGCTGTATCCATTCTGAAGAGGAGTGGCTCTATAAGCGAGTAGAGCCAGGTAGGGGTCATCTGCTTTTTTAAGAAGATTTTTCACCGTCTGGACCGCCCGTTCTGCCCGTTTCACCTCACCTAACCCGCTGCACAGTCTAGGGTAAGTCGACTTGAGAGAGTCCAAATCTATGCTGTCAACACGTTTGAGCAGGCCAAGGGCTGTGATGGCTGGAAATCCAAGCAAGGGCGTGCTCAGATTTTTGACCACATACCTAACCCTAACCCTTCTGCATGGTCTGCTTGACTCCACTCCTCAGCTGCAGTCTGGCGAACCCTGACACATCCAGCGGGATCCGTCCCGGACCCAGCAAGGGTCTCTCTGCTTTCTGGAGAACAGGTTGCTGTGCACCGGAAAATATGCTGTGACATCCGCTCCGGTGTCGAGTTTGATTGTGGTGTTCATTATTCCTATGTTAGCGGTCCATGCAGCTTTGTCGGACGTCACAGAACCCAGGAAGAAACTTTCATCCTCCTCCTCCATCTCAATACCGTCCACGTTTTCGCTTGCACGACAGACACGCTGAAAGTTACCTTTTTTTCCACATGAATGACACTTTGCATCGTTGGCAGGGCACTCGTGTCTAGGATGGGGTGGGCCACCACATTTGTAGCACTGGGAGCTATGTGGATTTCTACTTTGGCTGCTGAAGTGTGGCTTTGCTCCATCACTTTTGTATTTGTTGAACTTGGGCTTTTCTCTTTGCTTTCTGCCTTCAAACACTCTGTCCACAGTTGCGGCATCCATCTGCACTACACTACTGGCATCACTCCTCAGTGTGTTTTGTTGCTTTTTTATCTCCTCTGATTGTCTTGCCATGTTAATGGCTTTTTCCAGGTTTAAATCCTTCTCCATTTGCATGCGTTCGGAGAGCCAGTCCCACTACTATCCTATCTCTGATTAGCTCGTCATGCAATGTCCCATAGTTGCAGTGCTCTGCTAATGCATGTAGGGCAGTTACAAAAATGTCAACTGTTTCATTTGCCTCCTGTTTACGCATGTTAAAACGTGCGTGCTCATATACAATGTTCTTTCTAACAATGAAGAAAGACTCAAATCCGTCTCTCACTTTTGTGTATTCATGCTGGTCTGCAGCACTTAGTTTTAAGCCTCTCAAGACGTCATCTGCTTCGTCTCCCATGCAGTATATCAAGGTGTTAACCTGGTTGTCTTCGGAGCTTGCAGACAGGTTGCTTGCCTGACGGAATCTCTCAAATCTCCGAATCCATTTTGTCCAGTCGCTCGGCTTGGAAAAGTCAAAGGGCTCCGGCGGCTGGATGTTAAACATAGCGCTGGGAGCGTTAGCCGCCATGCTAAGGTTAGCTGCTTCCCGGTCCTGCTCGTTATCACTCATCTAACTTCACCGAACACTTCTTCCGAACTTTTACCTACGCCCCTACAGTAGTAGACCTTTTACATGTCCTGCTTTAGCTACACAGCACTTCTGACACCATGTCGAGTTTGCTTAATAATGCACGTGAGACAGACTGTGTACTAACGTTGACATCTTTATTCGGGTCCCCACCTCCGTGTCTGACCCCGCACCCCACATTCACAGCCTCATCCTATTGGTCCACAACATACCAACATAGGGGCTTCCTATTGGCTAAACCTACATGTCAATCAACTGTTGTGCGTAACATTGAACAATACCAGTCTCTGACCGCTCTCAATTACTTCTGCGCCACACACTGCTCGGACTTCGCTCAGCGCGATCCTCTGCTGAATGCTCGCTCCCGCCGCAGATGTGCAGCGCCTGCTCCCGCGTTCCTGTGCTCTGCGTGCACCTCCGCGATGCGCTGCGGATAGGCAGCCTTTATGCACTGAGGTTCAAATAGTATTGGACTTATATTCAGATTTTAATTTGTAACGAGGTGTCCAATGTCGATGTAACGGAGTAAAAGTATATATTTTTTCTTTAAAATGTAGTGGATTAAAAGTGGAAGTCCTGATGAATATAAATACTCAAGTAAAGTATAGATCCTCCCAAAAACTACTTTAGTACTGTAACTGAGTACTTTAACTCCGTTACTTTACACCTGTCTATAGATCGATATATTTACTAATGTCACCTGTGTATTTCGTATGTAAACAGTAGTTTACATGTAGAAAATATGTTACCACGCTGTGGTAGTGCTTTATTACTGATGTAGGGTCTAACGTTAGCAAACAGAGTCGTTTAGCGTGATAACAGGGAGACGGCATCAGCATGAGACGCCTGTCTTCTCCGTTTACACACTGAAACACCTGAGAGCTGTACTGAGGTGAGCGAGAGAAGAGGGGGAGATCCTGCAGCTGCTGCAGTGAGGAGGAGAGAATGAACCAGAGGGAACAGACTGAAGCTACACAGGTTTGTGTTTTTATTCTATTACTCCGTGTTCTGTTTGATATCAACAAGATCAATACAACACAGTGTTTTTATACCACAGCTCTGTGTTAACATCTTACTGACTAATGTAACTGTAACAAGCTGTGCAGTGCATGTCAGTTACTGACTTAACACCACTGAATAATAATTACATGAATACTGTATGTTACAGGAATATTTTGTTGTTTTACATAAATGGGATACAAAACATTACAGCCTACAACCCCTAATAACTGACATTATCATATAACCAACATAATATAGAGCTAATAATAAAGCCTTATCTGAGTTTCTCTTTTGTTTATGTTTTCAGACACTTATTGAAGAGCATGGAGCAGCACAGGGGCCAACAGCGGCAGACATGGTGACCCGGCTTCTGCTGGAGTGCCATGGTGTTCTTATGAACTGTAGGGACACACCTTTCAGACAGCCAGAGGAAATGCTGTGGACAGGATCCTGAAAACTGTGAGTCTACCACCATACTTCTCCCAGTACTGCCTAGAAGTTGTTTACATATTCACAGGCAGTACCAGGGGGATGTTACGGTGTTGGACCATATTAGAAGAGAGCGTGGGGATGACAACACTGTTACCGCAGCATATCAGCATTTCATTTATTGGCAACATGGCTCTTTAGGACAGGATTTGGGTCTTGTTATCCCCAGCTGCTGTATTTGTCCCTCTGGAATTTTCATACAGTACCACAAGTATTCACACCCCTGCATTTAGGTGCATAACGATATAATTAGGGTTACTATTACTTCTGTTGTAACTTTTTAATTTAATTGTTTTTCTATTACTATTGTCACACATTTGCTTTGAAATTGTTTATTTTTTAATGAATATATTCATATTTTCCACAATAAATATTTGTTCAATTGAGTTTACACTAATGAAAATGCAATAATAAAAGGGACGTTAAACATATTTGCTGTATTTATTTTGTATATATATTATATACATAAACTGATTTTTTTTACACAGGTTGGTGTGCGTGAAAGGCACCATAATTCAGCTTTGCTTTTCAAGGACGAATAGCGACCTCCCATCTGGATCATTCCACATCAAGAGTTGCATGGATTTGTGGTCCTGTTGAAAACAGTTACAATACTTATTAATATAATATTTGAAATTTATATCCAGTTTTGCAAAAGCAATGCTAATAGGAGTATGACTTGCAGGGTTTGTATTCCACAAGAATGACAAAAAAACTAATAAAAAAATCATCTTTTATGCATATTTAAAAAAATGCATATTTTTATTTAAAAAAATGCATATTTTTATTTTAAAAAATGCATATTTTTATTTTAAAAAATTGTAGTCTTCTGAAACTGAAATCCCAGTTTTCAACCATTCAATATCTAATATATGTTAACAACTTTGAACATTGACTGTGCATGTGAGTGATCAATTGCAAATGCAAACTGTGGAAACAAACAAATACTATAATACTTACTTTTTTAAATAGATATGGTAAAATGGCAGTCAGAAAGGAGAGAGAATAAGAAAGAATGGAAGATAAAAACTTTTTGTTTATAAAACATCAGATAATAAACATTGCAATTTTTTGCAATGCATTGACTTGCCTGTGTTCCAGTGAAAACTCCATTGCTAATCAAAGCCGGATCTGAAAAAGTTTTTTCTTTCATTGAAGTTGATGTATCAGGGTCAGAAACTGTAAAAGAACAGTAAGAAAATAAGTGATACATGACAGTTGTCTTCTCCTGAAATATATTATTTTACATCCTGAGGTGGTGGGAAGTTCACTAAACAAATAAATACCCCTAGGATGTCTCAGGTACTACAGGTACTACAATGATCTTTGGCATGAATAGTTAACAATATGAATCTACTGTAACAATGTAAATGTTACTATAACAGCATCAGCCTGACTACACACATTGTATTTATGGTGCATAGTAATAAAACTAATCTATTAAACAATAGATTGAATTTATATTGATGTGGCAAATTACCTGTTCAACAGAAAACTGGAGACTTCAGCGTCAGAAACTCTCAGTAGTTTTCAATACTGGAGGCAACACGGTGTTTATCCTCATTTCTGTCTCATGTCCCATTTCACGATGCCTCACTTTCACTTCTCAGATGAAGCCTGTGCCGTTCCTTTGGATTTCCGGTGGTCAATTTATAAGTATTTTCCGTCTTTTCTGTTCGCAATCTTCCTACAGACATTTCATAACAACCTCCCGTTCCCACTTCTTCTTCTACGTTTTTATTACGGGCACGGTTGTTCATGCAGCTTCTTAAAGGGGACATAGCATGCAAATTCCACTTTGTTAGTGCTTCTACACGTTAATGTGGGTATCTGGCATGTCTACCAACCCCAAAACTCGGGGAAAAAAACATTCGTGCGTTTTGTTATGGTTCCTCTAAGTCAGAAACGTCATGCTTGAGCGACTCGATTGAGCTTCCTGGGTTTTGTGTCGTAACAAGACACTGGAAGTCTCCCTACATGGCCTTGGCCATTTGTCTGGATCGTTGGGACTGGGAGGCTGCAGCAGTTGCTCGGGCGCGACCGCTCGCTCTCCCATGCGTGAGCTGGAATTTGTGTCAACGCCACACAGCCAACAGTGTGGAAGACTTCCGTAGTGTTCAGCACTACTGTGTTGGGCCATGGTTTTGTGTGAAACCACACTTCGGCCTACATGTGCCATCAAAGCCTGAAGCAGCATGTCCCTCCAGGACTCCGTCTCCCAGGGGCCATTAAAAACCAGAGCAAGGAACTCAATGTCCCAGAGGGCATCAACTTCACACAGAGGGGTGGAAACCCCCCCCAGGGACACAGGTTTCAACTCCCATTGGTCACTCTGGACCCCATGACCTGTGAGGTCACCGGGCCAATATAAAGTCAGGTTTGCCCCTCTTCTGACTCTCTTTCTACACTCCCTCCAAGGAGAGAAGGCTGTCGAGCCAGTTCCTGCCTCTTCCTACAATCCTTCTACAGGAGGGAAGGCTGTGGAGCCTCTTCTCCAGCTCACATCTTCTCTTCCCATCCAACTCTTCGAGAGGAGCACAAAGGTGCAGCTTCCAGCTCATCTCACCAAGGAAACCTCCTCGCCCTCCAAGCTCTACCAACGTCTGTGGTGGCAGTTTCTGTTTAATAATCATACTCTATTGTATAATAATACACACATAACATTGTCTCTAGGAAAGTTCAACCAAAACACCTGCAGGTGGGCTCACCCCACACAGCCACCTAGTGTGACGTGTATAGAATGAGCACAGAGCACAGGAGAATCACTTCACTTATACAATCAGAAGCCCCTCCCCGCGAGGAGCCAAAAGGTATTCTTCAGCCTCTTGATGTCTGACCAGGTTGGGCAGAGTTCCTGTCTCAGATCTCCGTCTCAGACCCCTGGTGTGCCCTTCTGGTGTGAGACAATCTGTCTCCGAGATCCCCTATCTAGATCTACAACATCAAAAGACTCCAGTCCTGTATACAATGCAGAGTTCCCCTCACCCATCTCTATCAGACACACTAAGTAACCCCTGCAGTGAAGCATTTGCTAAGACACACATGTGGGGGCCATAAACACTTATAGTCCCCTCTGCAACTTTTGTAAGTCACAGAAACACATTTGTTATCTACTTCTTCTAAATACATATCTGTTCTTCTATTAAACATTACACAAATGCAAAATCTGCCATTACAATTCCCCCTTTGAGCCTAAAAGGCTCAATATCCTTTATACATCTTTATACCATCTCATCATCCTGGAAGGGAAACATCCCGGATAGATGAGTTTCAGGAAGTTGAACATATCGTCCAATCATAGACTTGATTAAGGAAATAACCATAGTCTTAAACTCAAAAGACAATACAACAGTTCAACAACACTAGTACACACATGAAAATTCAAATAGGTTTCAACAAACTTCAATAACATATTTTGCAATCATTCAAAAGTAGGCGTGACCATCAATTCCGCCCTTCAGGAATCTGAGTGTCCTTGTTCTTTCTCTGGACAATAGGTCATTTAAAAATTTGAAACGATATGCATCATATTGTCAAAAATGTTCACTGTGTATGTGCCACAATTCGTCCTGATTATGTGACAAACACCTTCTTGGCTAGCATCTTTTCTCAAAGCCATCCTGTGATGCAGAGTCATTCCTGACCCTAGATAGTGGGAGAAAGAGTTGAAAACCCAGCCCCCCTCTAAAGATGTTAATCTTCCATCTCCAGAGCAAACTCATCTGTTTGTGTGTGTTCTTCACAGTGCTCCCCCCCGGGGCAAGTCCTCCAAAACCTGTCATCTGGAGACACTCACACTGTGGAACTCTCATCTCTTGATTGCACACAATGAGTTGAATCTGTAAGTGAGCTTGGGTCTCTGATGTTTTCATGGTCTCAAACCATGCATTCTCCAGGCTTTGTCAGTTCATCAGGGAAGTCGAACATGAGTTCTCCTTTTGTTCTGACTTTGATGCTCAGGTTATATTTCGTGGTTTTCTTCCTGCCAAGGTTTCACATGCCATATTATTGGTGGCAGGACGACGATGACGGTGTTCATGAACAGGGAAACCATCTTTTCCCTCGAACTGCATCCCAGTCGTCCCATCAGGTGTCGTTGTTTTCCCCCTTCGGCGCTATTGTATCAGCAGTGCCCCTCGCCAACCCCCTCTTCAAAGTGTTGCCTCTTCTTGAGATTAGAGATGTGTGGCCCTAATCATTTCCACACCTCTCCTTGCTTGCAAACACGAAACAATTGAAGGCTGAAGGCTCGCACACTGACACAACGCACGCTCCGTCCTGTAGAATCCACTCGTGGCTCCGGAAATCCTCCTTCAATGGCTTGCATGTCTCCAGGTTGACCTTCACTTCCGTCTGTGTGGTGAGAGGCACTTGGTTTGCACTCGTTCCATCGACGTGCTCTCCTGGTTTCCTTCTCACGTCCTTCAACACAATCCAGTCTCCTGGTTTTAGATCATGCAGTTTCCTTTCTATGGATTTCGGTAGGGAGTCCATCACCTGCCTGTGGATTTTAAAGAGTACAGGGGACAGGTTTACACAATATCTACCAGTTCGTTTTTCAATGTGCTGTTGTCTCCTTCCACTGTTTGTTTCTTTCCACTGCCCGCCACTGGCGGGATGATAGGCACGATGTTGCCTCGTGTCGATACCCATACTCACCAGCATCCTTAAAGCTGTGCTTACAAATGGTGTACCATTATCAGTGGACATCTTTTCGGAATTTCCCAATGTGGAATGAGTTCTCCGAGCAGTGTCTGCGCCACTGCTGAAGAATCCTGTCTAGATGTGGGGAAAGCTTCTACTTGCATAGCATACATGTCAACAAGAACAAGACAGTATTTATTTATTTATCTAACTTACTCAATTCAATTTAATCTTTATCCAATTCCCTCTATAAATGATCAACTGTTCGTTTGGTGGTGGATTGTTTACTTTGTGGAATCTGGATTTCTTTACCTATTTTCATTGTAATTCAATTACACGACTCAGATAAAAAAAAAGTTTTATTGAGTTTTGTTTAGAGTGTTGTTTTTGTACACCCAATACATCTATATCTATATTCCTCCCTTTTGACACACTGACTACAGTCATGTGTCAATTCAAACTAATGAAGAAACATACATAAGTTAAACAATATCATCCATGTGACCCACATCATAAGTCTGTCAGCCACCAAACAAATTGTTATCCACCAACAGTTTACTCCTTAATTTATTAAATTAAATCTTTATACTTAAAAAAAATTATTTAATTGCGATTGACCCTTGTTTATAGCTCCTATAACCTACATTAAGTCAATCATTAAAAATCTTTAATACGCTCTCCTCATTTGCAGACTGCATACAGTTTGCATAATAACACAGCATCTATCAGCACACAGATGAGTGTGAAGTGAAATAGGTTCATGAATCTCCTATTCAATCAACTCGGCCAAAATCACATGCCACCCCCATGCAAACCTGCTATTAGTGTTGCTCTTAACACTCTTGTCCCTAGCATATTTGCATTCTTCAGTCAATGCACAATAGTGTGATGGGAGTGGTTTAGCCTCTATTGTATCACACAGTCGTAAACCCACTTGGTTATCTCAGTTGCTGCATCCTTTGATGCTGAACTTATCACCAAACAACTATCACTCCTGCATAATTAGCTGGTTATCTCTTAAAATCTAATTCTAAACTAGGAGAAAAAACTTTTTTCTCTTTAGTTAAGAAAAACTGCTACGCAATCATTTGGCTCTCCCTACCGATGTAGGGAAGAGAGTCGCATAGTTAAAAACATTGCATCTCTAAATAGTGATGTCTATCATCTAAGGCAATACTGTCCCATATCTGAGCCACCTGGTTGTTAAAAGGTGGGAGGTATTTTGCTCAAGCAAAATCATCCTATCAGCATATTGGCACCAGTAAAGTCATATATCACAGCGTCACATATCACACATCAAATATCACAGCTCTCTCAGCAGTTGTCGAAACTCTAAAACATTGTTTGAAGCTCTGCTTCCTTTGTTTTTCCTTACAGGAAAAAAAATAGTGTGTTAACAGACAATCTTTACATATTCCATACGAGGATTCAGATATTCTTTTCTATTTGGGTCTTATCCCTTGATCAGACCCAAAACATATTTGTGCCCGGTCCACAAACATGACAGTACCTGTTTCAACTCAGGAATATCATTAATGTTTACACCAAAACTAAAAATCGTAATACTTTTTATCAAAAGATTTACCACATTCAGGAATGAGTTCAACATTCCTAATTTCATTTATCACTATGGAAAATCGTTTGCGATTAACCTTTAACCCTCTTTAAAAATATCTTATTGGTATTAAATGTCTTTTCCCCTCCAGTAGTATTATAATCAAAAGTTGATATTTTTAACAAACCTCTAGCGAATGAGTCTATCAAACCTACTAAGACAACACAGTGTTTACTATCTCAATACAACCAACTTACTTTATCCTTTCTTTAATTCACATCCTCTATAACCTTTTTAAACTTAGTTAGCTCTTACTTAATAGTTTGCTTCTCTGAGTAAATAACATCTATGTTCACATTTGTCTGAAGTCTCTCTGCCTCTGCCTTTCGCAAGAGGGTGTTACTTCCAGAGAGTAGAAAAGAGTCTAGACATCCCATTGATATGCTAGTGTCAAATCCCCCTTTCTCTATCTAACAAATGCAGATGTTATTTGGACTCCAGTTACCTCTAATGCCCTGCGGTGTTTAAATTTAACATACTACTCAATGAACACATCAAATCTTTACCCATAAGATTTATCAGGCAGTGTGGTAACAACAAAAATGAATCTTAAAAAATCCCCTTCAACCACATCATGAAAAATAGCAATTGTACAGTGCATCTCTCTATCACTGTTGATAGACCTGTTGCTCCAATCATTATGAGATATCCAACATTCATTTTAGGAGTGTTAAGACTAAAATCTATGTTTTCCTTTGAATATTGTTAAGACTAAAATCTATGTTCTTCTTTGAATATGTGTCTGTGAAGATGGCAATGAAACTGAACTAAACAAGTGCAGTATGTTAGACAGGGGTGGGGGCAGGGGCAGTTTGGGCTGAATCTGAATAGGTGGGAAAATGTGTGGCCTTCACATAGTGACTGATAGTAGCCGTTGCTGGCTGGTTTTAATCTTGAAGTTGATTGGTGTGTGTGTGTGTGCGTCACATCGCAGTTCAGTCTTGCACCTGTCTGATAATGCCTGTTTGAGAAGACTGTACATCTGTGGCAGACAATACACTGTACTTTAACTTGTTCTCATACCTAACTTACTATATTACAGCATAAACTCCATTAGCTTTATTTCAAAAATCACACATAGATGAATGCACTGTTTTCTTAAAAAACTGTGACATACCCTTAGAAAGAATTCAAGCAGCGGCCACTAGGGTCTGAAGGACAGATAGCAAAGGCGTTGTTTTGTCTAGAAAATGCGCATGCCATACTGAAAGCTCACAAGCTGTCAGCCGATTCAAGGCTTGTTTTAAAACACCAAACCAAACACTGTCAGAATGTGAAGATTTGTCCCAGCTACTGTCAAAGGAGGGACGAAACTGGGAGCGGCTCCTCATCATTGGCGAATTCCAGTGCCTTGAGGCTGGGACCAGCCTGTGCACTAGCCACGTGACTCCCCCTCCTGCTGAAGTTCTACCTATTATTATAAATATTGCACCCACCGTCCGCTCGGGGCGACTCTTGACTTCCCTGGCGGTATTAGGCGGCTTGCGGGTTGTACGTTGAGTGCCCATAGCTATGTAGTAGCTGTTCATTGCTTCTAAATAAATACTTTTTTGAACCAGACCGACTCTACCATCTCTACCTAAGGAAAAAAGAACACGACAAATATGGTGACCCCGACGTGATCCTGTAGGGAACTTTTGACCAGAAAGGCCAGAACCCAAAGTCGAGGCCGCTCCGATCGATTCTCTACATACTCACAAGGCGCCAAACTAAAAGGTAAGCAGAAACCTGTTAAAACAAATTCTGCATTAGTTATATAGGCATTGATATAGATTGTGAGTGTGCGGAGAGGAGAAAAGGAGGTAAACTATACCGTTCTGTGTTTTATGGAAGCAATGAGGGGCTATGTAAAATAAACAGAGGTCTGGGACCCTGTGAAAGGTCAGGGACCTTGTGTGGGGTCCGGGACCCTGTCTTGGCTCAGAAGAAACAAGATCAAAGCGAGGTCTAGGACCTGCGCGGGACGGGCGCCACACCCTGTGACGCACGAACCCTTAAAACTAATTCAGATTGGAGAAAAGACAGACGATTCATGCAATAGATTGCATCCGTGCAACCTAATCTGGGATTAGGGTGTGAACTGGAGGAAGGGGCTACCGGCACTGACGAGTGAGGAGCTTAACTAGCCAGACACACCGTTGCTTGAATCGGGCACAAATTAAAAGATGCCGGGACCATAACGTGTTACGAGGACTGACAGATGAAGTAACTGACTAGAATAAAAAGACTGACAGAGACCAAAAAACTGACAACATAAAAAATATAAGATTTAAGAGGTCTGAATGTGTGGGTATTTATTAAATACTAAACAATAGCGATTTGGAGATTGATTAAAGAACTTAAGGTAACTAATATGTGTGGGTAATGGAACTGATCCGAGTAGTCCTAATATGAACTTCATGTAAAGGAACTATGGTGACACAGCACTAAGTTTGATACAAATGTGAATGAAAGTGTGTGTGTGGAAAACGAGTGAGAACCAAATTAGGAGGAGATAACAAGAGGAAGGTCACCCGGCTGACAGAGACAGAATAAATAACGAAATAAGAAAAATAGAGCGAGGTCGCCATCTGGTGAAGGATAAAAGAACGTACAACTAGCGGTGTACGCCTGCCACCTGGGGGAGACCAAGGGACATTACAGCTCGGGTTACAACTGGTTTGACAGCATTGGATTGGCTTGTGTTTTTATTTATTTTTAATTTTTTCCACTAAGAGACAAATGACGACGGGAACTTTTTACAGTTAGAGATACACACCCCTGACATACCAACACGACCAACCCCGACCCACACAGATACACACACATTACAGCAACATGTCACAGCACTAGCATGTCACAACACCTCACTCGTCGTGGGTTGAAGCACTGCCCTTGGCGCTCATGTCAATAAGAAGTTCATCCAATGGTGTCACCCATCTATCCCCACATGAGCTTCTCACAGGACGGCCCATGCCAGGGCCTCCTCGAGACACTGGTTATGGACCCGGGTTGGATGTATGTCAGGAGAAATTGACTGACTACATGAAAGCTTTAACTAATCTTACTGAAGTTTTGTCTGCAAAGGTCTAGGCGGCTGCTGGATGTTCTGACAAGACCCCCACGGAGACTCCTGTTCCAGTAAGACCGGGTGATTGGGTAAGGGTCAAAGTTCACAAGAGAAAGTGGCCTGACCCTAGGTGGACAGGACCTTGGGAGGTAACAGAGTGTACCTCACATGCGATCCGATTAAAAGGAAAAAACAGGAGCAATTTGGCACCACCTCACACATTGTGCACCCACTGACCCACCTTCTCGGTCTTTACGAGAAGTAGCCACTGATTTGGCCGACTCCTCCTCAAAATCTTAAAGTAATACGTTGACCACAAAAGGAGGGTCTATCTGTATGTCTTGTCTTGATTATTTCCAAATATAAGCTTGTATACTCTACTTTAAACTCAGCTACGCACCTCTGAGTTCCATATGAGCAAAGAGAAACACGCAGATAATGTAAATGACGATGGAGATAGCAGGACTTCACCCCTGTGGGTGAGGCCATCAATGTTTTGTTTTTTTCCTACCTGAGACAAATCCCTACTGCTTTCCATGATTTCGGTTACAAGTGTGATTTCTAGTAATCAGGCAGTGAATTCTTATAATTCTAATAAATGTGTTTCTGTTGCTCTAACTCCATAGATAATTAAGACAGGACTGTTGACTTTTTTGTGACAAATTCTATATAATACTTTGTAATGAATTCAGATATTTAATTCCCAGTTTAACTTTATGTTTGAGCACATCTTTTGTTTAATCAATTTTAGTGCTCCTATTTGATAAGATTATTAAACTGTTCTTATCCCAAGGTTGTGAAGGTAAAAAGTTCGGTTAGTAATTGTCCCAACAATTTGTAATTGTACAATATGAATGTTTTGTATTTTAACAATTCAATTAGAGAAGCAGTTTACTGAGCTGGTAACATATATCCTGTGTCAAATGTTTTTATGTATTCAAGAGCAATTTTCGTTAATGGGACTAGAGAGTCCATCTTATCTGGTATTTTAGTTGGAGTTGTTTATTTTCTTTATGTTTTTTATTGTTTTATTAGATGTTTGTTTTATTTATTTTCTTTATGTTTTTTTATGTCTTTATTAGATGTTTGTTTTATTTGTTTTCTTTATGTTTTATTCAAACAAGGATATTTTAAAATTCAAATTCAAATGTCAGACTGAATAATGTTCATTGCTCTTTGAAAAGGTGAACTTGCATGATTATGTTATAATATAATTTTTCCTAAAATGGTTTTAGAGTTATGACAATATAATCCAACTAAATTTGCTATCGAGACCGCCAACCATAATATTTTTTATAGTGCACAAAATTAGAGGGTTCCTTGCACTGTTACACATATCCAAGCAAAATTGGTACTGTGAAATGATATATCCTTAACTGAATAGAGATCGAATTTGGAGTGAAGAAGCAATTTCCACACAGAAATTCTTTATTTATTAAATTTTCTTTGTTTTTAGAATTGGAAGATAAAGACTACTTAAGAATTTTACTTGAGATTTTCACCCTTAGATATAATATGTGCTGACATTTTGCAAGTAAATTTTGTATCTGATGTTGTGATCATTTTATGATCAAAAGGGAGGAATGTAATGGAAACATTTTATCATTATACCACACTAAATATTATCTCTGCTTATGCATACTATTTCTGCTTGTGTAAACTGCCAAAATGACATCAGAGCCACAAATCTGAGACTGTGCTCATCTCCCCCAACAAGACCTCGAAGAGGCCTTCAGCATGTGTCTGTGTCTTATCTCCTGGGATTTTAATATTCCCTCAGTCCACACACGTAGTTCTCACAACACATAGTTCACACACACACACTCACACAGTTCAACTCTTCACACACACACACATCTCTTCATTGCATCTACATAAAAAGCATACACCTGCAACTGTTTCTTTGTCATTACAAATGCAGTGTGCTACCCAAGGGAATGAATGTGATAAAATGGCCAATGAATGTGAACGAACAGATAAATCTGCACAGAAAAAGTTTTCTTTGTATCCTACAGTGCCTCAGTGTGTCAGAGTGGACCACGATCTCGACTGTGCCCCTCTTCAGAGACCTGAAGTGGCTTCAGCCCCAGCCGTTCACCTCCGCCCTGTATTCCTCCACGAACAGAACAGCAGACACCTGCTACAGGTGTGGAAAGAGGGGACATTGGGCGAGGGAGTGTCCGGAGGAACGAGGTGCAGCTGCTCAGGCAGATTTGATGAGGGGGGGGCCAGGAGAGAGCGGTGGAAACTCTGATTCATTCGACGCCTGAGATACATGGTATCGCACCCACACCACACACACATGAAAGTGACACACCAAATGTCACTGACACACACACATTGATATTAGAAGCAATCACATGCTTAGAAATGAAAAATTACTTTTCGGCATTGTACATCACATGTTCATATGGTTCCTGATATCATATATAAAAAACAATGGTTTAGAGATGAATGCAAAATGATAAACCTTTGATAACACGTTTTGTGGAACACAGGCCCCAAGGGTTACACCCACAGATACAATGCACAAAACCCCTTAGGACAGCTCCAAAGAAACATCACCCTCACCTGGAGGATCACGCCTGCCGGTTCCCCCGACAATAGTCTCTTAATGACTCTTAAACATCTCCACTATAGCAAATTGACTAAAAGAGCCGCACCAACAAGTCCTTATTATTTTGTTTTAGGAGTAGACATGACAGGAGCTGACCCAATGGGCATCGTTAGGATAAACGTCCGTTCCTCCTCCCCTAGAACTCAGCCTTCCCCTTCCCTGTCTGATGACTCCACGAGCTCTCCCCCTGAATCCACCTCACCACTACCATCCCCACCCAGCTCCCCTGCGGTACAATATTACGACGCCAGTACCGTTGAAGATGTGGTAGAAATAGAGACTGGATACACTGATGAAAACATATGGCTAAAATGGGTCCACTTTACCGCCCGTTCCCAAAACCTCACTAATTGTATAGTCTGCAGTCAGCCCCGGCCCACCTTAAACCACCACCCCCGGCCCCCTACTGATAGACTCGGATCGACCCGGTTTTGATTGCATGTATGGCTTACACATGGAAGCCAGTCCCGCCAACTGTTCTACTCTCAGTCATCTCTTTCCCCCGGCGCCAAACAACACGCTGCCCCCTATATTTACTCCAGTAAAGGGAAATTACACGTGTCTGACTAAAAAAGGTAACTCATCTCACAGAGAGATGGGTTCGATACCGTCCTCCTGGTGTTCTAGAAACATCAATGTTACCAACTGGCACAACGCCACACAGCTGGAGTGGGCCCGCAGTGACCTCTTCTGGTACTGTGGAGGAAAACGCTTGAGGAACCGCCTTCCTTCAAACTGGAAGGGTTCCTGCACACTTGTTCAATTGGCCATGCCCCTGACTACCCTCTCTCCCCGCCCAGAAACACCCACTAGCACCCGTCGACGAAGAACAACGCATTTTGACTTAAAGAGGGACTCACCCACATACATAGACACCATAGGGTTTCCTCGGGGTGTTCCAGACCAATATAAATTAGTGGATCAAGTTGCAGCGGGATTTGTGTCTATCTGGATATGGGTAACTCCCAACAAAAACGTGGATCGCATTAACTACGTCCATTTCAATTTCCAACGCCTCACCAACCTTACTCGAGACGCCATAACAGGCCTATCCGAACAGCTCGCCCCTACGTCCCTTATGGTCACACAGAACCGAATGGCCCTAGACCTCCTACTGGCAGAAAAGGGTGGGGTGTGCACTATGATAGGGAGTTCTTGTTGTACATTTATCCCAACAATACCGCCCCTGATGGCTCGGTGACCAGGGCCCTCTCCGCCTTACGCACCATGGCACAGGACATGGCCGCAGACTCTGGAATTAACAACCCCCTACATAGCTGGATGAACACTGCATTCGGCAAATGGAAAGGGCGAATTGCATCCTGCCTCCTCTCCCTAGCTATCTTTTCAGCTATCCTAGTCACCTGTGGCTGCTGCTGCATCCCTTGCTTTAGGACCTTGCTCAGCCGACTCATCACCACGGCTCTGACCAAGGAAACCATGCCCCCTCCCCCACCCTATCAGTTGCTTTGTTGGGTGGTGATGATAGTGATGAGTTTGCATTGGATGTGATGGAGGTTGGGGAGTTCGTGGATGATCCCCAGTAAGTTGTTCACACCATGAAATGGTGTGAAAGGAGGGATTTGTTAAGACTAAAATCTATGTTCTTCTTTGAATATGTGTCTGTGAAGATGGCAATGAAACTGAACTAAACAAGTGCAGTATGTTAGACAGGGGTGGGGGCAGGGGCAGTTTGGGCTGAATCTGAATAGGTGGGAAAATGTGTGGCCTTCACATAGTGACTGATAGTAGCCGTTGCTGGCTGGTTTTAATCTTGAAGTTGATTGTTGTGTGTGTGTGTGCGTCACATCGCAGTTCAGTCTTGCACCTGTCTGATAATGCCTGTTTGAGAAGACTGTACATCTGTGGCAGACAATACACTGTACTTTAACTTGTTCTCATACCTAACTTACTATATTACAGCATAAACTCCATTAGCTTTATTTCAAAAATCACACATAGATGAATGCACTGTTTTCTTAAAAAACTGTGACATACCCTTAGAAAGAATTCAAGCAGCGGCCACTAGGGTCTGAAGGACAGATAGGAAAGGCGTTGTTTTGTCTAGAAAATGCGCATGCCATACTGAAAGCTCACAAGCTGTCAGCCGATTCAAGGCTTGTTTTAAAACACCAAACCAAACACTGTCAGAATGTGAAGATTTGTCCCAGCTACTGTCAAAGGAGGGACGAAACTGGGAGCGGCTCCTCATCATTGGCGAATTCCAGTGCCTTGAGGCTGGGACCAGCCTGTGCACTAGCCACGTGACTCCCCCTCCTGCTGAAGTTCTACCTATTATTATAAATATTGCACCCACCGTCCGCTCGGGGCGACTCTTGACTTCCCTGGCGGTATTAGGCGGCTTGCGGGTTGTACGTTGAGTGCCCATAGCTATGTAGTAGCTGTTCATTGCTTCTAAATAAATACTTTTTTGAACCAGACCGACTCTACCATCTCTACCTAAGGAAAAAAGAACACGACAGGAGTAATATCACACTCTTCACATCTATTAACTGATTCCGGTTCCTGAATCTACAAATATATGTGATGTTTCTACCACTCACTGTGATTTGTGTGTTCGGGCATTAGTTTATACACATCATTGTGAAAATATTTAGCATAAGGCACAATAGGCCTCTCTCTACTGATCTTCTGATCAAGCTCACAATGGTCAATAGCAATCTTAATCATCTGTTCTATGTCTAACATTAATTCACATGGTGTGTGTGTAACCGTGTTCTTACTATAGTGACGTGCTTGAAACTCTCTCTCTCCATCTCAGTGTCCTCACCAGATGAATTCCTTCACTGTCCCCAGCTCACCGCTAATCAAATCGCACTGTGTGCGCTGCTTCCCAGGGCATTCTCTTGCCCACCTCTTGGTGGAGCTGAGTCCAGATCAGAATCTAGTCGGAAACACTGAGACTGGAGATTATTTCAGTTCCTGCATATTCACTTCAGTTAAACAACATCCATACACTCTTCAATCCAGCACAAATATCCCTTTCATTTTTCCTTTTCCTTTGTCCTCTCTACTTCGTTCTTATTCTTTGTATTTCTCTCTTTTCACACGCAGTTTAGTTTTGAATTACCAAAGATAATTTAAACTCAAACTTCCCATGCTCAGAAAAGACAGTCATCCTCTCTATTTTAAAACCTATTTTCTCAAATAGGTTGTCTCAGCAATTGTGAACCCGACTCTTATTTTATAAATTTAAACTCTGGTTTGTTCAGCAGAATACGAAATTTGGAAAATAAAGTTCTGCTTATATGGGAAAAGAACTTAAAAGTCTCTTAATTTAATTTTTTAACCAAATCGTTTCTATCTCTTAAAAATTTATTTTAAGATTTATTATGAGGTTGTTTATTTTTCCTTTTACTATTAGCTTTTTAAAACGCAATTATACCCCAAATATATTTAAACATATACTCACCTTTTTCTCCAGTTTCGAGGATTCTCAGATTCCTCTCTTTTTCTTTTCTCCTCTGCTTTCTCAGCTGAAATCCTCAGCTTAAATACTCAGTTTAGTTTCATCAAATTCTACATGTTTCTTCTTTCACAGTCACACATATCCATCAACAAAAATGTGTTAAGTTTTAGTTTATTAGTGTTTTAGTGTTAGTAACCTTAAACCTTCAACCAACACCAAAATGCTTTTAACCTTCAACCAACCTTCAAAAAATGCTTTTGTAAGGAACAATAAAACCCATCTCCGATATAATGTTGTCTATTGTAATTACCTCTTGTAATTCCTGATCACTTGGCAAATTTCTCCATTATTGTTCCTACGTTTTTGATTCCTTAATACATTTTAAATACTCTGCCTGATATAATGCCTTAGAGAAATCTCATATTCACACTTCTCTTTAGCACCTCGCATGCAGGTATAAAATGTACTGGAATTATCAGATTTTTAACAGATTGCTGTACTGAGACGATCCGGACCTGGCCTTGGTCCTTCCGTCCCAGCTACACCTCTATTGCAAAATAATAATAATATTACTATATATTAATAATAACTACTAGTCATGAGCCCGACATCAGAGCCCAATCTTATCTATAATATTTGACCTTTTCCTAAAGATCGAAACCGAAGCTTCATGGATCCTACACCGATTTCCAAAACCTTGCCATGCAGACACGTCTGTCCCTCAATACAATGAATGAGTGAATCTCTTTTTCCTGGATCTTTTCCTAATAGATCATATCATAACATTTTAATTTTACTTACCCGAGAGACAATGCTTGTTTTCCAAACCAGGTCCGTTGGATCACCTCAGTGAGTGCACTCCTGGCTCTCAAGCATTCGGCCCTCATTTTGTTGAGGTATGAGTCCCAGACTTTCCTCAGCGTTGAGATCCAGAGTGTCTGCTCACACGAGTGATCCTGCCGACAACGCCAAAATTGTGGTGGCAGTTTCTGTTTAATAATCATACTCTATTGTATAATAATACACACATAACATTGTCTCTAGGAAAGTTCAACCAAAACAGAGCACAGAGCACAGGAGAATCACTTCACTTATACAATCAGAAGCCCCTCCCCGCGAGGAGCCAAAAGGTATTCTTCAGCCTCTTGATGTCTGACCAGGTTGGGCAGAGTTCCTGTCTCAGATCTCCGTCTCAGACCCCTGGTGTGCCCTTCTGGTGTGAGACAATCTGTCTCCGAGATCCCCTATCTAGATCTACAACATCAAAAGACTCCAGTCCTGTATACAATGCAGAGTTCCCCTCACCCATCTCTATCAGACACACTAAGTAACCCCTGCAGTGAAGCATTTGCTAAGACACACATGTGAGGGCCATAAACACTTCCTTCTCCTCTGCAACTCTTGTAAGTCACAGAAACACATTTGTTATCTACTTCTTCTAAATACATATCTGTTCTTCTATTAAACATTACACAAATGCAAAATCTGCCATTACACGTCCTAGCAGCGACTCGATGTCCTGCTTGCAAACTTCAGCCAGCAACTGAACTGAACTCAACAGAAACCAGCAAGACGACACAAAACTGCGAACTGCACAGCAACTTCCGTTTTCCCCTTTCCACGGACTGGTAACACATCTGGGCTTAATAATTATACTAGGCTAAGCAAGACTTGTTTATTCGATTCTGTGTGAGGTTTATAAGTTTGATTTGTGGTGTTGTGATATTTTGGGTACAAGTTATTGAGAAAGTAATGTTGGTCTGTTATGCTCTTCACAGTCTTTCGTTGCATCCAATCTAGTAACTTCCTCTAACTTGGCACACACACAGACACACGCATAACTCTTCACCTCATTATCTCTACAGGTCGTAAACATTCCAATAGGTGGGGGACGGGTGTTATCTCTTTGGCCAGCCACCATCTTGAAAGCACGCTGACTCACACAGACACACACACATGTATACACACATACCTATCTTTGTTTAGCAATTAGACCGTTAGTAATTTGTGTTTTTATACTTTATTATATTCATAATAAATGTTTTTCTTTCACAAATGTTTTTTCATTAATGTTGCATAAGTGAATTTCGCCAACCTCTACACTGTCAAGAACCCCCTATCCTTCAACTTAGCTAACTATCTATATGGTAATTTTGGTTATAGTTATTAATTTAATTGTTAATCAGAGTTCCAAATTTGTAGTTAGAACCTTTATCTATGAGACTTAATCAATAAATTGGCTATCTTTTCCCTTCCTTTGAAGGGTGGTGCCCCGAGGTAACTTTAATCAATTAAAGTTATTATTTAATATTAATAATAAAATATTAATATTTAATATTTTTTATCTTGATAACCAAATTTATTGAATGCCGAAAGGCACACCATTTTATGGTATCACGTTTGATGCATTATGGCACAACATTAATGGCGTCCCTGGGTGGGCAGAGTACAGTTGGCAAAAAATCATAATTATGCAACATTAATTGTTGTTATTTAATTAGCAATTAGTAATTTTTATTTTTAAGAATTTCTTTTCCAACATTTATGGCGTCCCTGGGTGGACAGAGTACAGTTGGCAAAAATTCATAATTATGTAACATTAATTTTTTCCTCTTCCATTTTTGGCTAACATAAATGGTGCCCCCGCGTGAGGGAGAGTACAGTTGAAAAATGCATAATTATGCAATATTAATTTGTTTTCATTTCGGCAAACGCCAGAAATAAGTGGAATTTTGAATTTTCAGTCAAGCCAAAGGTTTGAATTCAATTCCACTGGTCTGCCACCGGAGTAGAAATTCAACCGTATTTACAAACAAGTGCATTGTGGTGAAATTTAATTTATTCATAAATTAAATGTTTATTAATAATTAATTATTCATAACTACCATTTTAGGTCCTCATAGTGTTACGCTAAAAGATTGCTATCGTTGCTAATAACTCCAGTTGAATATTCGTTGTTGAAATTTTAAGAATTTCTTTTAACATTTGAATATCACATATTCAATGTTAACTGGTCAAGCTGTGAAATTTCCTGTAACTGTTAAGTGCTTTTGAATGAAGACATAGCGCGCCACCGGCCCTATGTAACAGAGCTTGTACCTGGCTGTTACTGCCAAGCATTTCAGCCCAAGTTGGATAAGAGAACCTGAGAAAGAGCCACAGCGTGCTTCCAGCCCTGTGAATTTATAGAACCCCTAACTGTTACTGCCCTGCATATCAGTTAGTGATTAAAAGTTTGGTGAACTGTTTAACCCACCATAGTTTTGGTTAGGCTAGTGTACGATCAAATCCACACTACAAGGTGTCTGCCAGTGCAACACCAAAGCCAACCACACTGCTTTTTGATTTATAAACTTGTAAATCTAATTTTCAATTTCAGACCCAACAATGGAGAACCCCTGTGTAGAACAGTTTGTTTCTTCCCTAGCACAGAGTCTGACCCCTGGCTATCCTGAATTCATCAGCAAGTTGAACTTCAGTGAGTGTAATAAAGAAATAGATTCTCTACTTAATGACAGGTGTGATGCACAAACAGCATCAAATGGTCCATTGTTGAGATGCATGATTCTAAATTTCCACAGGCAAATCAACCTTGCCTGTCAGAGCAAAGCAGCCATGGAACAGGAGGTAAATGCCCTAAGAGCGCAAAATGCTCTTCTCCTCCAGGAGGTTCAAACTGCTAGTAAGAAAGCCCTGCACTATTTAGAAGACCTGCACTCAGCAGAGTCAGATCTCATTTCACACAAGGAGGAATTGTTAAAACTTAGATTAGAAGGCCCGGCCTCACATCAGTTTTTGAACCAATGTGATTCTGGTTATTCCGATTCACACTCCTCCAATAGTGTACGGTTAACTCCCTCTTCACTCCCAAGATGGGACAGAATCCCATCCGACCCGAAGTCTTTGGGAATTAAGTCACCTCCTGATCCTCCACTGACAGGAAGAGGTAACAGCTTCTTAACTTCCCATCTCCCTGACTCTGACACTGACATTGATGACATATGTAGTTTACCCTCAAGAACACATTGTGCCTCATATTCTTCTCATCCACGGATGCATGACACATTTTTCCGTGCACAACTCTCCAAAGGGGGGACTTCAACATTTCAAGATGTTTTAGCACCTCCCCCTCAACCAGAGAGACCTGCAGCAGGTGATGCACGTGCCCGGACCTCAGTGTCCTCGCTTTGATTTGCTTGAGTTTCTAGCTAAAGATATTGAACAATTTGATCCAGACAACTGTGATAACAATATTGATAATTACTTTAGAGAACTAGATCTCAGCTTAAGTGATGTGCCAAATGCAACAGAAAGAGAGAAGGTTAGACTCGTGTTAAAAACCAGCTCTACAGCTGTTCACAGGTTTATTCAGTCACTTCCTTCCAGTGTCACAAGTAACTACACAGAGCTCCGTCAAGCACTAGTCGAGGAATTCTCTTCTACTGCTGACGAGATCACATCCATTGTTACAGCATCCCAAATTAAACATTCACGTCGCGAAAATCCCAAAGATTATTTTCGACGTTTGAGGCATGTTTATTTTCAGGGAAAGAACGCACCAGGCCTAGAAGAAAATCCCACCTTCAAGTCCTTGTTCTTACGTAACTTACATCCATGTATACGCACACATGTTGTACTGATGACACAGCAAGGAAAACCTTCAATGCAGCAGATCAGGAAGATGACACAGGTGGCTTGGGAAACTGTTATCACTTTCAAGGCTACAGTAGGTGCAACCGAGTCCGTCAAAACAAACAGCACGGTGCCAAATTCATCCGCTGCCTCAAAACAAAACGAAGGGGGGTGACAACAGGCAGCGTAGGGACACTGAGCGTATCCGCCATGTCCACCAACTTCCCAGAGATAGGCATTCCCACAGTAGAAGCTGTAGGAAGCCATACTCTGAAATTCTGGCCCAGACAACTTACCACTACTCAGAAGATGACGACAGCGTCTCTGAGTACAGTTTAAAATATGGTTATGACCGAGCACACAGTGACAGCGCCTCTGAAGTCCTCCTGGACTCTGGCTCCCCAGAGCGTTACGGCCCTGAGCCACGACACAGGCGATCCAGAGCTCGCTTCTCACGGCCATAACCAACACAGTTAACTCCTGTACTGACAGTCAGTATTAAGTTTCTTGCAGTTAATAGGAAAACTGTTTTGTTAACAACAGCAGCAAACTTCAAAACCTAAATTCTGATTAAACTTATATACCACTGCCAACTTTGTAAATATGTTTGGATCGACTACTTTTCATTTCATAATAATGAAGTCCATACCACACGTTAGGACATTAGCATATTATTACAGAAACAATGATAGTCATTTGGATCTTGAGAATTTGAAAAATTATGACAACCTTCCGCAGGAAAACCTGCTGAAGATTAAAATTGTTAAGTCTAACAGATCAGACTGAGTACTACATTGAGTAGGATTCCATGAGTGAACAAAACTCTTGGACATTCCAAAAATGACCTTATCATTGTACGTGCCACTCTCTCTGCATCTTATCTTACAATTTACAATGTCTTATTTCTTCCTTTTTCTCCCTAACCTAGTGAAGAGCACAGGTTATTCATATTGTACTGTCATTGTAATCTGAATTATTTGTCTAACTTGAATCTTGCTTAGCCAAACTAGATAGTATACACAAATGCCCAGATGTTACAATCCAAATGAACTGACAATTGACTTTTCCAGCTTTGGACTAAACATGTTCAAGTTCGAGAGGAGCACAAAGGTGCAGCTTCCAGCTCATCTCACCAAGGAAACCTCCTCGCCCTCCAAGCTCTACCAACGTCCTAGCAGCGACTCGATGTCCTGCTTGCAAACTTCAGCCAGCAACTGAACTGAACTCAACAGAAACCAGCAAGACGACACAAAACTGCGAACTGCACAGCAACTTCCGTTTTCCCCTTTCCACGGACTGGTAACACATCTGGGCTTAATAATTATACTAGGCTAAGCAAGACTTGTTTATTCGATTCTGTGTGAGGTTTATAAGTTTGATTTGTGGTGTTGTGATATTTTGGGTACAAGTTATTGAGAAAGTAATGTTAGTCTGTTATGCTCTTCACAGTCTTTCGTTGCATCCAATCTAGTAACTTCCTCTAACTTGGCACACACACAGACACACGCATAACTCTTCACCTCATTATCTCTACAGGTCGTAAACATTCCAATAGGTGGGGGAAGGGTGTTATCTCTTTGGCCAGCCACCATCTTGAAAGCACGCTGACTCACACAGACACACACACATGTATACACACATACCTATCTTTGTTTAGCAATTAGACCGTTAGTAATTTGTGTTTTTATACTTTATTATATTCATAATAAATGTTTTTCTTTCACAAATGTTTTTTCATTAATGTTGCATAAGTGAATTTCGCCAACCTCTACACTGTCAAGAACCCCCTATCCTTCAACTTAGCTAACTATCTATATGGTAATTTTGGTTATAGTTATTAATTTAATTGTTAATCAGAGTTCCAAATTTGCAGTTAGAACCTTTATCTATGAGACTTAATCAATAAATTGGCTATCTTTTCCCTTCCTTTGAAGGGTGGTGCCCCGAGGTAACCAATCAATTAATCAATTAATTTAATCAATTAAAGTTATTATTTAATATTAATAATAAAATATTAATATTTAATATTTTTATCTTGATAACCAAATTTATTGAATGCCGAAAGGCACACCATTTTATGGTATCACGTTTGATGCATTATGGCACAACAACTGTAACACACAGAGCCCCCCCACTCGTTACGCCGGGTTACACCGGACGCGGAAGCGCCGCTGCGAGGCAGCGCAGCGGCGTTCTCAAGCGCGCAGCCGCCTGGCTGTTCACACGGGACGTGCATTTCTCCGCTGGTCAGCCCCATAGACTGTATATATAAGGTCAGCCCGCGATTCTGCTTTCTCCGCTTGTTGTTGTACCCGTTGAATGTCGGGGTTCGGGGGTAAATGATGGTCTTCATAGCCCCCCCCCCCACCCCTCTCTTTCTCTCTCTGTCTGTCTGCTTGTGTGCTTGTAGTGGATGGGCAGAGGGGGACATTTAATTATGTGATTGGGAAAATTTAAACTCCAGGACAACAGAAGGGGAATACAAAGTATGGGATGTATATTTGATAATTTCTATCATATAAAATATGTAATTTATATCGTTTAAAATCATGGGGGGAGAGGAGGGAGGGGGGAGCTGGCTCATTAGCATTTAAAGGAACAGGCACTCAAAACAGGTCACTCTGTGGAGGGCTGTTTTAGACAGGGTAAAAAGGGTGCTGTTTTAAATGATCCTTGTGGTATTTTGACCAAAGTATGTTACAGACATTTCATTAAGACCCCAAGGAACCATATCAACTTGTGGTAAAATGGGCATGCTATGTCCCCTTTAAGTAAACAAACGCACACTCACTCTAAGTGTCTACACTCCAGACCAGCTGGTGGCGGTAATGCACCAAATGGTTATTTGCCAACCGCCGAAAAAAAGATATTACGAATTTATAGGGCTTATTCTATTGAAATACAAACGCAAAGTTTTTATTTTAGGCTCACTACAGAGTTAATATAACTTAGATATGAGGATTATATCCAGTTTTTTTGCAAAGAGAGCATTAGAAAACCTTAGACATCTTACACACTGCTACTTTGAGACTTTATCATTTCTTTATTTCATAAAACACATCAATAAACCTTAAAAAACAAAACACACAAAAAACAAAACAGATGCACCATGTGAGAAATCACAACATAAATTCAACATTGGTGCTCAACTTTCAACAAGCCACCCACCTTCAATTTAACATTTATTAGATCTGACATCACACTACCAAAACTAGTGGATTTCAAACTAATAGTTCATTAAAAAATTTAAATCATTTAGCTTCAGGAGGCAAGATGAATAAATAAGATAAAAGTTCAAATGTAGATCCACTCACCGTTACTGAATTATAAAGGGATAGTTCACCCAAAAATGAAAATTTACTCATCTACTCACCACTATGCCGATGGAGGGGTGGGTGAAGTGTTTGAGTCCACATGACACTTTTGGAGTTTCAGGGGTAAAAAACGTTGCAGCCAATTCCAATACAATTGAAGTAAATGGTGACTGATTCTTGAAACGTGGAAAAAACTGGAAAAAAACCCATAAAATGCCTCCATACTGTTCCTGTGTCCCAACATTTAAATTTGACTCGAAACGGCATCATTTCCGCCATGTTTTTAGCCTAAATGTCCTCTGATATCCTCCAATGGAGCCGCATTCAAGCAAGGATTATAGCGGACATTTAGGCTAAAAACATGCTGTAACAGGACCTTGTTTCAAGTCAAATTTTATTGGCGGGGGTTACGGACACTTGGATGACACCACAGGAGCAGTGTGGAGGCATTTTCTGTTGTTTTTTTGACGTTTGAAGAATTGGTCACCATTTTCGTCAATTGTGTTGGAATTGGCTGCAAAGCTGTTTAGCCCTGAAACTCCACAAGTGTTTTGTGGACTCAAACACTTCACCCACCACTCCATCGGCATCGTGGTTAGTAGATAATGAGTACATTTTCATTTTTTGGGTGAACCTTCAAGGTTAAAGTGCAGCTGAAAACATACACAGGCAGCTTGCAACTGATCACAGTTCGCCCCGTCATATCATCTCCACTTAATGTGAATCAGCTTAATTTACAAAGGAATTAAGATAAAATATGAAGTTAAATTATTGGTATGGATGAAAAAAACATATTTGTCAGTAAAAAAAGGTACCAAAGTCTCCCATGCCGTTACGTCTAAACTGGTTTCCTTGAATGGAGATGAAAATCTGGTGGTCCATCAGATCCTGGACCGCTCGACTGCAAGTCTCCTTGTTTCTGCTCAGCTGACGACTAAATTGCCATCTCCTGCCTGAGAAGGAGGCTATGTCACCATCTGTGCTGTTGTTCTCTTTTGACTTGGGCTGAGCTGCTGAACTGCTGG
Organism: Hippoglossus hippoglossus; assembly: GCF_009819705.1. Classification (NCBI taxonomy): domain Eukaryota; kingdom Metazoa; phylum Chordata; class Actinopteri; order Pleuronectiformes; family Pleuronectidae; genus Hippoglossus; species Hippoglossus hippoglossus. The sequence continues at coordinate 32,440,396 of NC_047153.1, read as the reverse complement.
AGGTTGGGCTTGCTAAGGATATTGAGACAAGGAGAGAATCTGAAACTCCTGCCTGCTGTCCATCTTCAGCTGTCTCTCCAGCAAAGTCTTTTACAGGGTCGTCTGGGAACAAAGCGTCAGTTAAACTGATTCTGTATTCATTTTTCTTCTGAACATACCTGCTGGCTTTGGATCAGGAAATAGAGTCAACCACTGACCAGAAGGTCGGGGATTCGATCCCAGTCTCCTACACACTGAACCCCAAATTGCGCATGATGGCTGTGCAGGCTGTGTGTGAATGATGTGTGATCGAGAAAGTGCAGCACATAGATGCACTGAATGCGAATGTGTATTTGAATGGGTAAATGGCAAACTTTTACATAAATACAGACTACTTAACATTCCCTCTGCTTCCTTATGTCTCATTTATTTAACGATACATTGTGACTGTATACGGAACACTGCCTACCTTCATTTCTGTTCCGAGGAATGCTGTGTTGAACCCCTGTGTTGGGCTTCACGACAATAACTCCATAGCCTTCATTGTTGTGGATTACATTGTTCTCCATGGTGATGGTTGGCATCACATCCAGCTCATCAGCAAAATCCTGTGTGCACACACAACCATTTTAGATTTTAAATGACACATTGATTAATGACACTGGTTCTTCAGATATAAGGAATAGGACTCCACTTTAGTTGCTTTTAAGTGCTGCCTATAGTCTAATTTCTAAGTGTGTTAAACATGTGATTCATAAATGCGGCCAGGTTTCCACATCTAACCACAGTGTTGGCTAAACTGATAAATCAGCTCCTAGATTATGTTACAACAGTGTTGAACGTAAGAACCCATCAGGACAAGGCTGCTGTGAATTTAAAGCCCCTTTTCCACTTAAGAAAAAAACTTACTGGCTTTTGTATAGCAGGTTTACCAGTGTTTCAAAAAACCTGCTTATACCTGCTAATCTTGGTGAAAATATAACAGCAGATTTTGGCTCAGTGGCCATTTTACTCACCACGACTGTATTGTTTATCATCATCACCAGATGTCCTTTAACAGGCACAAGTACTAAAGGACTAAACACATCATCATTTTGAGGTTTTGTTAATTTATTTATTCAATTTAAAAACTACTATTTGAAAACAAATATTTTATTGTAAATCATGAGAGATCTCAAGTGGCCAGTAATTTCATTATAATCAATTATATATTTAAATGTATTAGCGTTAAAGTTTACATTCACTGTCTGGGAGGCAATGAATAATAATTAAGTTTGATTACCTATATGAGCACCTAGATGTCGTTTGTGATAAAGGTTTTATCATTTTCAGCGCCTCATTTGTTCTTATGTTTCTTATTATTTGCTGATGCCTTTTTTACTCTTGCTGCTATAATACTGCAAATTTCCCCAATGTGGTTCCAATAAAGGATTATCCTATCTTATCAAACATGGTTTCAAATAGCTTTTGTAAACACTGAGAACAGTGTTAAATTCAGTTTTAAGTCTCTTCTCACCTTTATGAGGATTCCGTCTTTACAGTGATGGATGCCATTACTAATCAGACTGCAAACACTGCCAGGGTAAATCTCCACACCAGCCCCCTGTACAGAAAACACAGCACCATAACTAAGAACAATCAAAGAATCACTGTAAATGATAGCCAGTAAGGCCCAATCCCATTTCACCCCTTGGCCCTCCCCTACCCCTTGTTTTCGGGGGTTATCTTGCCCCTTGAAATGGAGTCACAAGGGGTAGTGTTTGAAATCTTCCCCCACGAATTAGGACAGCCCTTCAAGAAGCCGTTACATCATCAGTAGTTGTTGCGAAAACCCGACACGTCATCAGTAGTCGTCAATATAAACAGATGAGACAGTTTTGCTGGGGATGTCATTGTAATAACATTGTTGAGATCTTAAATATACCAATGCTATTGATTGCAGTTACTAAAGTGACAAACCTATAATATTCAATTATATTTGAAATTGAAAAGCTTGGATGCTCTGCATTATTTCACTTATGATTCAAAAGCACACATCCTGCCAGGATGCTTTGTTTGATGCTATATGCGGATTCAATCAACAGCATCGCGTGTCTTCAATGTTATGTATTTACACATAACATGAAGTTATGTGTAAATACGGGATTATCATGCAAAAAAAAGATCACTAGCATGCTAACGCGATATTTAGTTTTAAGGTTTTGTGAAAAAAACGACAATACATTGAAACGATATTAAACTGAGGTATTACAATCATTATCGTAATTTTTAAATCCGTATTAATAGAGAAATTGCTACATTTGTTGGTCTCTCTCCCAGCTTGCCGGTGATTCGCAAGGCATTCTGGGTACCCCTAGGTTTTAAGTGAGGGTTGGAAAAATCTCTGTTTTGTCTCTGTTAAAGTCCCACCCCTTGGCCCTACCCCTTTGTCCCAACAGGTATTGGGACAGCCTACCCCTACACATGAATGCGCAAAGCGAAGGGGAAGGGCTAAGGGGTAGGGCCAAGGGGTGAAATGGGATTAGGCAGGTGAAGTGTCAGTCAGGCTAGTTAGCTAATTAACCTACGTGTCTTTGGCCTGTGGAGGAACCACAGAGAACCTTTAGGGTCCCACACAGGCATATAAACATGCCAAACTAAACAAAAAGGCCCCAGCAAGCAGGCAAGTTCAAACCCAGAGGCTTCTTGCCGTGAGGCAACAGTGCTAACCAATGCACAACTAAGCCACCCTGATATGAGATATGAAACAAAGGCTGACATGTCTAACTTTAAGTTGATAGATTGAACATCAAACAGAAGCTTATTTCCATATACAGCAGATACAAATAAAACATGAGCATCCCTTTTAGCTGTTTTTGAACTCCACTCTAATTGCTCCACTATGTTTACCAGCTGTTCTCAACTATGTCTACCGGTTTTGTAAAGCTGTTTCTCTGAAAACAGGTGCTGTAGCTAAAAACAACAATTTGACTGGTCATGGTTCTTGTACCATTTTAAAAGTCAAATTGAATGTTGAAGACCTTTTTAAGACCTCAATAAATTGACTATAAATATATATATAAATCTAATAATAACCTTAATAAGATATCAGAAAAATAAATGGAGTAGGGGTAACTGTTTGAGCTATTTACTGTTTTCTTTAGTGTTTAATAGTTAAACATTTAGTTTTTTGTTTCGTTTCACATAACTAGTTAGATTATGCCTTTAGAATAATAATAATAAAAAATAATAGTGATATTGTTTTAGTTAGTTTTGGTAGTTTATGCTTTTGTTTTGAAGGTACTAAGCACCAGGTGATATTATACACTGCTTTAAAAAATGAAGGGAACACTTAAATAACACACAGATCTTGACTAACAATTTGTTCAAGTTGAAAATCCTTACTGATGTACATTGTATAATTCGTTGAGAACAAAATGACCTAACAACGGTCAATCGAAACCAAAATTATCAACCCATTGGGGGCTGGATTTTAAAACCACACCGAAAATCATAGTGAAAAACCTAAAATCGCAGGCTGATCCAACTTGCGTGTCTTTCATCACGGCAACTCATAATGTGACTCAGTAGTGCGTATGGCCTCAGTATGCACTCCTGACAATGTTTGGGCATTGTTGAGGAATTTTTGACCATCCACATCCCATTACTGTATATGCCACTATACAGGACTGTCTCAGAAAATTAGAATATTGTGATAAAGTTCTTTATTTTCTGTAATGCAATTAAAAAAACAAAAATGTCATGCATTCTGGATTCATTACAAATCAACTGAAATATTGCAAGCCTTTTATTCTTTTAATATTGCTGATTATGGCTTACAGCTTAAGAAAACTCAAATATCCTATCTCTAAATATTAGAATATCATGAAAAAGTATACTAGTAGGGTATTCAACTAATCACTTGAATCGTCTAATTAACTCGAAACACCTGCAAGGGTTTCCTGAGCCTTGAAAAACACTCAGCTTGGTTCAGTAAACTAAATCACAAGTATGGGGAAGACTGCTGATCTGACTGCTGTCCAGAGGACCATCATTGACACCCTCCATCAGGAGGGTAAGACACAAAAAGAAATTTCTCAAAGAGCAAGCTGTTCACAGAGTGCAGTTTCAAAGCACATCCACAAAAAGTCTGTTGGAAGGGGGAAATGTGGCAGGAAACGCTGCACAACCAAGAGAGATGACCGCAGCCTTAACAGCATTGTGAAGAAGGGTCGCTTCCAGAATTTGGGGGAGCTTCAAAGACAGTGGACTGAAGCTGGAGTCCAGGTATCAAAAGCCACTGTTCACAGACGTGTCCGGGAAATGGGCTACAATAGCCGTATTCCCATGGTCAAGCCACTTCTGAACTCAAGACAACGGAAGAAGCGTCTGACTTGGGCTATGGAAAAGAAGCACTGGACAGTTGCAGAGTGGTCCAAAGTCCTCTTTTCAGACGAAAGCAAGTGTTGTATTTCATTTGGAAGTCAAGGCGCCAGAGTCTGGAGAAAGGCTGGAGAGGAGCAAAATCCAAGTTGCTTGAAATCCAGTGTGAAGTTCCCACAGTCAGTGATGGTTTGGGGAGCCATGTCAGCTGCTGGTGTTGGTCCACTGTGTTTCATCAAGTCCAGAGTAAATGCAGCTGTGTACCAAGAGATTTTAGAGCACTACATGCTTCCGTCTGCTGAAAAGCTCTATGGAGATGAGGATTTCATTTTCCAGCATGATCTGGCACCTGCCCACAGTGCCAAAACCACCAGTAACTGGTGTACTGACCATGGCATTACTGTCCTCGATTGGCCTGCCAATTCCCCTGACCTGAACCCCATAGAGAATTTGTGGGGTATTATGAAGAAGAAGCTGAAAGACACCAGACCCAACAATGCAAATGAGCTAAAGGCCGCTATTGAAGCATCCTGGGCATCCATAAACCCTAAGCAATGCCACAGGCTGATTGCCTCCATGCCACGCCGCATTGATGCAGTAATCCGTGCAAAAGGATTCCCAACCAAGTACTGAGTGCATTAATGGACATTTTCAAATGTTTGATTTTGTTTTGCTGTTATAAATCTTTTTTTTACTTGGTCTGAGGAAATATTCTAATTTTTTGAGATAGGATTTTTGAGTTTTCTTAAGCTGTAAGCCATAATCAGCAATATTAAAAGAATAAAAGGCTTGCAATATTTCAGTTGATTTGTAATGAATCCAGAATGCATGACATTTTTGTTTTTTTAATTACATTACAGAAAATAAAGAACTTTATCACAATATTCTAATTTTCTGAGACAGTCCTGTATATTGTGTATATAGTGGCGCCAGACAGAGAGGCACCAACTTCAACTCTCACCAACTTCAACTCTTTTGCGTATTTCACCAGTTGCAAGACGTAAGGACACAATTCGATTTAGGAATGAATATTTAGACTTAAATATACAATAGGATGCGAACACCTACATGTAACATAGAGAGTGACAGCAATTCTAGCCATTTATGGATGTCCTGTTAGAATGGGTGACGCAAGTAGAGGTATATGGGGATATATGGGGATGCTGTGGGAGACATCTTCAGACTTGGGGGCGACAATTCCTCATGTTACTCTATTGGCGTTCTTACATCGTTTCACCTTCGGGTCGCCTTGATGCATCAAGTCTATATTAAAATCTTCTGCATAAGACAACAGCTGTTGCCTGAGTTCTCCTTTCACCAGCTTCCAGAAAACTTCCATAACAGGCATGCTCCTGATGAGTCGGCGGATGATGTCCTGGGGGATTTCCTCCCAGACCTAGATCAGGGCATCAGTGAGCTCCTGGACAGTCTGTGGCAGTACTTGGTGGCGTCGGATACACTGATACATAATGACCCATAGGTGCTCAATTGGATTTAGGTAAGGGTAACATGAGGGCTAGTTAATGGTATCAATGCCCTTGTCATCCAGGAACTGCCTACACATTCTGGACACATGACACATGCATTGTCCTGCACCAGGAGTAACCCAGGGATCACTGCACCAGCGTAAGGTCTCACAATCGATCTGAGGATTTCATCCCGTTACCTAACAGCAGTCAGACCATCACTGACCCACTGCCAAACAGGTCATGCTGCATGATGTTACAGGCAGCATAACGTTCACCATGGCATCTCCAGACTCTTTCACGCCTGTAACATGTACTCAGTGTTAACCTGCCCTCATCTGTGAAGAGAACAGGGTGCCAGTGGCGGACATGCCAATTCTGATGTCTGAATGCCAATTGAGCTGCAAGATGCTGGGCTGTGAGCACAGGTCCCAGTAGATGAAAGTTGGACCCTCATGCCGCTCTCATGGAGTCTGACAGTTTGGTTATAAACATGCACACCAGTAGCCTGCTGGTCATTTTGTAGGGCTCTGCCAGTTCTCCTGTTCCTACTTGCACAAAGGAGAAGATACCGTTCCTGCTGCTTGGTTGATGCCCTTCTACGGCCCTTTCCAGCTCTCCATGTGTAATGGCCGTTCTCCTGGTATCTTCTCCATGCTCTTGAGACTATGCTGGGAGAGGGAGCAAACCTTTTTACAACCACACGTATGGGTGTGTCATCATGAAGGAGCTGGACTACCTGTGCAAACTGATTTGCTGCAGGTACAGTGCCTTGCATAAGTATTCACCCCCCTTGGACTTTTCCCCATTTTGTACTGTTACAAACTGGAATTCAAATAGACTTAAATATACTTTTCCCCATTTGATCAACACAACATGCATAGTACTTTGAAGGTGCAAAATACCTTTTATTGTGAAACAAACAATAATGGGAACAAAAAAGTTGACATCTGTTGGATGCATAAGTATTCACCCCCCTGAGTCAATACTTGGTAGAACCCCCTTTCGCTGCAAGTACAGCTGCAAGTCTTTTGGGGTATGTCTCTACCAGCTTTGCACATCTAGAGATGGAAATGTTTGTCCATTCTTCTTGGCAAAAAAGCTGAAGCTCAGTCAGATTGGATGGAGACCGTCTGTGAACAGCAATTTTCAAGTCTTGCCATAGATTCTCAATTGGATTTAGGTCTGGGCTTTGACTGGGCCATTTTAAGACATTAACATGCTTTGATCTAAACCATTCCATTGTAGCTCTGGCTGTATGTTTACGGCCATTGTCCTGCTGGAAGATGAACCTCCGCCCCAGTCTCAAGTCTTTTGCAGACTGCATCAGATTCTCTTCAAGGATTGCCCTGTATTTGGCTCCATCCATCTTTCCCTCAGTTCTGACCAGTTTCCCTGTACCTGCTGAAGAGAAGCATCCCCACAGCATGATGCTACCACCACCATGTTTCACTGTTGGGATGGGGTGCTCAGGGTGATGGGCAGTGTTGGGTTTCCGTCACACATAGCGTTTTGCATTGAGGCCAAAAAGTTCAATTTTGGTCTCATCTGACCAGAGCACCTTCTTCCACATGTTTGCTGTGTCTCCCACATGGCTTGTGGCAAACTCCAAACGGGATTTCTTAGGGTTCACTTTCAACAACGGCTTTCTTTTTGCCACTCTTCCATAAAGGCCAGATTTGTGGAGTACAGGACTAATAGTTGTCCTGTGGACAGATTCTCCCTCCTCAGCTGTGGATCTTTGCAGCTCCTCCAGAGTTACCATGGGCCTCTTGGTTGCTCCTCTGATTAATTTTCTCCTTTTCCGGCTTGCCAGTTTGGGTGCACAGCCTTGTCTTGGTAGGTTTGCGGTTGTGCCATATTCTTTCCATTTTCTAATGATGGATTTTATGGTGCTCCGTGAGATGTTCAAAGCTTGGGATATTTCTTTATAACCTAACCCTGCTTCATACTTCTCCACAACTGTATTCCTGACCTGTCTGGTGAGCTCCTTGGTCTTCATGATGCTGTTTGTTCAGTAATGCTCTCTAACAAACTCGGAGGCCTTCACAGAACAGGTGTATTGCAGACAGGTGGACCCTATTTACTAATTATGTGACTTGCAAATGTGACTTGTGAAGGCAATTGGTCGCACCAGATCTTTGTTTGGGGCTTCACAGTAAAGGGGGTGAATACATATGCACTCAACACTTTTCAGATTTTTATAATACTTTTTTATCTGTGATTATACCATGAGAAAAATTTAGAAAAGTCCAAGGGGGGTGAATACCTTTGCAAGGCACTGTACCTCCTCATGCCAGTAGTGACAAGGACACTAGTAACTAGAGAAGAATCAGTCAGGAAGGATAAGGAGAGAGCAATTGTCTGTTGCCACAATATGCAAAACCATTGCCTTTTTGGGGGTTGTCTTGCTTTTGCCACTCCATTGCACCTGTTGTCACTTTCATTTGCACTAAAGTGGTGAAATTGAATCACATCACTTGTGCTTCCTAAATGGACAGATTGATATCCCTAAAGTGTAACTGACTTGGTGTAATACTGTCATGATCAAGTGTTCCCTTAATTTTTTTGAGCAGTGTATATATGGTTAGGCGGGCATAGGCAGGCAGGCACCGGGATGGGCTCATGTTTTATCTATAAGGGCAAGAGAGACAGCAGACGCCATTGCCATTTGTTTGTTTGCAAAAAATAAAAAAAATAAGCTACACAAAACATGACGCTTGCCTGGACAATGGAGTTATTCTCTGCGTAAGATTTACCCCTCAGGCTCTTTGATTTTAGTTTTTCTTCTTTTGCTTTTTCTAATCAAGTTTGAGGACAAATCGCCATTATAGTAACACACACACACACACACACACACACACACACACACACACACACACACACACACACACACACACACACACACACACACACACACACACACACACACACACACACAATTGTTGAGACCTAGTATTTGTGAACTATAGTTGGGCCTACATGTTTAGCAAAAGCATGCAACCACATATTTCTTTGTTCTGGAGACAAAGGAGAGCCTCCAGAACTCAGTCTCCCAGGGTGCTTCAACCTCACACCCAGGTGTTAAACTGCCCCTGGACACAACTTTCAACCACTATTGGTCACTCTGGGCCCCATGACCCATAAGATCACCAGGCCAATATAAGCCCAGTTCCCTCTCTCTTCTTCTCTTTCTACTCACTTCACCTGGAGGAGAGGTGTAGCTCTCCAGCTCACCCAGCCAGGGAAACTTCATCCCTGCCCAAGCTCTACCAACCTTCAAGCAGGCCTGCCGGGAGCAGACTGCTGAAACCTTCCAAAAGGCAGCAACGCGAGAGCCTGCCGAAGAACTTCAGCACAAGAGCAGCATCGCACAGCAGAACCACAACAACAGGTGCCCCAAACCAGCAAGACCACTTCACTGGACTTTAAACAGCACATCAAACTTTTTTCCCCTTTTCATGGACAGGTAACACAACTGGGCTTAATAATTACACTAAGCAAAGACTGTTCAATTCTATTCATGTGATGTTTATAAGTTTGATTTGTGTTGTTGTGATATTTGATAAGTTATTTGAAAGTTAATGTTAGTTATGTTATGTTCTTCACAGTCTTTCTTTGCATGCAACTAACTACATACATGTGACCTCAACCACATGGTGTAAACACTCCAGGGGGTCTTTTGTCTTCATAGTGGCCAGCAGTGTTAATTTCGTTGACGAAAAATATTCGTTAACGACCTTTTTCCCATGACTAAGACGAGACTAAGACGTGACGAAAACGGATCTTTGAAAATAAAAACTATGACTAAATCTATTTTAACTTTCGTTGACGAGACGAGACGGAAATGTTGGTGGTTGACTAACTCAGGGGTTCCCAAACTTTACAGCCCGCGACCCCCAAAATAACGGTGCCAGAGACTGGCGACCCCCACCTACCCTGGATGTGGTATATAATGTTGCGCACAGCCACGCACACGCACTATTAGGCCTATGCAAACACGGGCATTAATACAAAGCAAAAGAACAGCAGCCTTACAGCCATGATATTATTTTATAGCAATTTAAGAAATAGAATATAACCAGAATACAGGGAAACTCCCTGTATAAACAGCAGGGCTGAGTGAGCACATGCTGTAAGTATAAAAAAGTGCGCAGGTGATGTCTGTGTGCGTCTGTATGCAAAACGAGCAGCAGACACCTTATTGCTGCCATGTGCAAAATCTTTAGGGTTATTTATTTTAGCCTAAACATTACTTTAATTTCTTAAACTCACTATAGGTGGGCAATATGCATGGAGCAGAGCAAGTCCATTCTCGGCTTTATTTTGGAGACGGCAACTCAGATTATTCTCCACGTTTAGCTGCGCTCTGTATTTATTCTTTATGTATGTTAGGGCTGAGAAAGTCTTTTCGCACAAGTACGCCAGCCTTGTTAACCAGTCAGGGTCAGTGAGGTGGTCAGCGAGCTGGGATCCATGCTCGATCAGAAATATGCGCACCTCGTCCCGCAGCTCACACAGGCGGCTCAGCACATTTCCCCGCAAGAGCAAGTCTGATATTGAGTGGACGTGTTTTTATGTAGTGGACCATTTTTATTGCAATGTCAAGAATATGTTTAAGCTCTGGTTCAAGTGTTTTGCTTGCAAGAGATTCTCTGTGAATAATACAGAGTGTGAAATTTACATGCGGCGCCACTTGTAAGACACTCGCTTTCAGTCCTTTCTTTTCCCCAGCATCGCTCCAGCCCTGTCCCGACACACACCAATACAGTTTTCTGAAGATAGTCCCTCTTCTTTTAGTTTTGTAAAAATGTCCTCACCTGTGCATGTCCACTCCGGAGTGCGGAGCGCGGAGCAAAACAGGATAACGTTTTCCGTCAAAACTGTATCTGATGAAAACAAGCAGCTGGGCAGAGTTTAATATATCTGTGGATTCATCTAACTGTAAAGCATATTTCCCTTTCTTAACTCTATCCACCAGCTGGCAATTTATGTCCTGGGCCATGTCGGTGATGCGCCGGGCAATAGTCCCGTTAGACAGCGGCACTGATTCCAGATCACGGGCTTATTTATCTACAGCAGCGGGTTTAATTAACGTTTCGCCGATTGTGTGTGGCTTTTTTGCCTGTGCAATTAAATATGCCACATCATATGATGCATTTTGAGCTTCGGCTGGGATTGTCTGTTTGTTTAGTAAGGACTATCTTTTGGCCTTGCAACTCTCACTCGTTCCGCTAATCCGTGTAGTAATAACCTCATGGGTCAACAAAGAAAAGGAAAAAACTGATGGAAATGTTTTTATTGCATGGTTTTATTCTAATTTCAACTCATATTTATTTATACATTTATACAATAATGGGTTAAATTTCCATTTTAAATTATTTTAAAATTGTATTTATTTTTTGGACGGCATCTCGCGACCCCCCGGGGGGTCGGGACCCCCACTTTGGGAACCCCTGGACTAACTCACAATAAAAAAAAAATTCTAAACTTGCATGCACCTAACATCATTGGTTGAATGTTGCCGGGTTCTGTATCCATACTCCACGCCCTCCCTGACATGCCCAGACATGCAAGTGAAGCCCTAACGACTGGTTCAACATTGTATGATGGCTCAAGGACAAGGTCAAGCGTCTGGAAGGAAAAAAAGAATGGATATTTGAACACACTTCAATTATATTGTGACGGAAAAGAAAACCCAATGCACCGTAATAACGGGAGATAAATCATGCGGTTTTAAAATGAGTGGGAAGAACACAACGAACCTCCAAAGGCACCTGAAAGCCCACCATCCTGCAGTTCATGCCACGGTAAGTTCGCTAGTAACTGTCAATGATAACTAGCTAATATTAACTAGTTATTAGCATATATTAGCCAACGTTAAGTCAATTTCAAAAGGGGCAGTCGAGTGTATAGGATGTCAACTTGGATAGCTAGCTAATAATTATCGATTGAAGCCTCCCGTTAGCCTTGGCAAATGATTGACAAAAGTTTTAGCTAGCTAACGATGAGGTAGCATAGCTAACTTAAACTAGCTATCGATAACTAGCTAGTAAGCTTAATTGCATTAATCAAGAAAAAATTAATGAATATGCGATTGGTTTACATATCCTTGTCTATTTGGGCAATTGTTATTATCATTGGCACCGTAAAATGATTATTTACATTTAATTAATTGGAATTCAGCTGTAGGCATATACTAGGAGATCTGTATATATCCTAGAGACTAATTGTATCCACAATTTTTTCACCTAGATCCCAGACACAACAAGACCGGAAAAACAGTAGCCTGATTCAGAGAGGATGGGGTCAACTATTCAAGCGTTCTTCTCTTCACCATCGAAGTATAAAGCCGACCCAGCCGAACAACAAAGTAAAGAAGAGGCGATTGCCCAGTGGATTGGACGCACTGGCCTACCTGCCCGTTCGGTTGATGACGAAGATTTTGTTCAAATGATGCTGACCATTGATAAGAGGTTGACCATACCCAAAAAAGCAAAAATAACTAATTTAGTTGATAAACTTTACAATGCCGAAAGGCAGAAATTTAAAGACAAGACTCACCACAGCACGCAAAATCACAATTGGGCTGGACATATGGACAAAAAAAGGGCTCACTGCAGCATTCCTTGCCATTAGTGCATGCTACTGTTGTACTCAGCAAAACAGGGCAAAACACATACTGCTGAGGCTTGAGCAGATCTCCCACTGCAGAGTGTATAAAAACGTCATGTGTTGACCGATGCACAGAGGACTGGGGAATATCAAAAGAAAAAATTCTGACTGTAATAACAGATAACGGGAGCAACATGGTTGCAGCCTTCAAAAACGAAGATGATGATGAGCCCAGCTCTGAGGATGAAGAAGTCCAGAACAGTGATGAAGAATCTCAGGAGGGTGAAGAAGAGCAAAGGTAAATTATTTTAGTTTGTAGCTGTTTTAGTAGTAGGCTAGATAATGTCTTTGAGCTATATTTGGTTATTTATTCTATGGCGTTATGATGATGTGTGTTAATACATTGTATATTGTGATTGCATTGTGTTGCTCATGGCAATTTAATTTCCCTTGGATGATTAATAAACTGCCTGTCTTCTCTCTATGTTTGTCTGTCTGTCTTATCTATCTAGGTACGGAGCCATAAAGAGGACACCCTGCGTTGTACATATGCTGCAACTCGTGGTGAACTTGATGCAGAAGGAACAAAGTGTCAAACGACTCTTTGACAAAGTAAGAGGACTTGTCAGGCTCTTCCGCAAGTCGTCTGTAGCAACTGAGCGACTGCTCCAGCTGTGTGGATTTACTCTGGTCAAAGACTGCCTCACTAGATGGTCCAGCTCATACTAGATGATCTCCCGCCTTCTCGAAGTAAAGGACTCAATTGTCCAGGTTGCTGATGGGATGGACTGGGACTGTCTCCTGCCCAGTGAGTGGCAGAAGCTGGCTGCTCTCAGAGACCTGCTCCTCCCCTTCGCAGAGCATACCAAGATGCTACAGAGTGACACCATGTCCCTATCCTTGGTGGTGCCCGCCCTCTTGGACCTGAGTGCTCACCTGTCTCAGTTCCCCCAGGGCACTGGCTACAGGGACCTAGCTGTCCTGGCACAAAAAATGAAGGCAAACATGGAGCAGCGCTTCAGCTGCTTCCTTGATCCCAGGGATTCAAAGTTCTCGCCCCTCGCCACTGCTGCATGCTTCCTTGATCCAACTGTTTCACCTGAAACCCTCATTGAAAATGAGGACAGCCAAATTCAGGAGCTTCTGAGAAGAGCAGAATAATACATTGCTCAAACTGTATCACCACAGGAGGAGGAGGATGATGCATATGAGGAGGAAGAAGAGAGAAGGGAGGCACCAGAGACAGCCCCATCTTCAAAGCGTCCCAGATTTCGATTCTTCTCAAAAGCAAGTACAAGCCGGCCATTAAGACCAAAGCCCTGTGTCAGGCAAGCGCTACAAAAGTTCAAGGAGCAGCTTTCTCAGCCCATACAAGAAGAGAGTGCTATTGACTTTTGGGCTGCACAGGGTTCTACTGTGTACCAGACCCTAAAACCATTTGCCTTTGACCTTCTGGCAATGCCAGCATCTCAAGCATTTGCTGAGCGGGTTTTTAGTATTACAGGCGACCTCACTCGTGGTCGGCGAAATAGAGCAAGGCTCATTTTAGAGAGAAGTGCTTTCCTCAAACTGAAGAGAGATCGGTAGCCTCATTCTGCTGACTCGAGGTGGGGGGTTCATGTTGCTGTTAAGACTGCAGACTAACATCTGATTGTTAAAGCATGTGTGTGGTTTTTTTTGTGTGTTTTAAGTTGTTACACTGTTCTGTTTATGTCTTGTACACACACACATCCATGCACACATACACGAACAACAAGCACACACACATACTCACGCACGCATACACACACAAAACTTATTTTTTTGTACGCACACATATAAACACTGTTCATGCGCACAAGCACACGCAATCTGTTAAAAGTTTGATATATGTGTGATGTGTTAATATGTGTTATGTTTTATGTGTCAGAAAATAAATAGACCGACTGTAGACAAAGAGACTGTTTTGTTTCTTTTTGTTGGAAACGGAGATACAGACATAGAGATTTGCCCATTTATGTGTTAGATAACTCATCCCTTCCTCCTACATACGTCACATCCTATAGACCTATGCTAGGAGGGATATCTAATGGACAACCTAAGTACTGCAAGCTAGACTATTATGCAGTTGTAGACACAACACAGGGGGTCCCTGGGCCTGAGAAGGGAAGAAAAGGAGTTTATTGTGGCTATTAAATGTGACTAAAACTAGACTAAAATGTAATTAGTTTTCGTCGATGAAAACTAGACTAAAACTAAGAAGGATAAAAATGACTAAATGTGACTAAAACTAATATGCATTTTCGTCTAAAGACTAAGACTAAGACTAAATCAAAAATAGCTGTCAAAATTAACACTGGTGGCCAGCCGCTATTTTGAAACCACACTCACTCACAAATACACACACACGCGCATACTCACATACACATCTGTATATAGCAAGTACACAAGTGTGAATTTTGCCAACCTCTACACCAGGGGTCACCAACTGGCGGACTCCGGTCCAAATCCGGACCGCGACTCTCCATAAAAAAAAAAAAAGTATAAATACATCGGCGGCCTTGTTTGACTTTTAAGAGACTTTTAATCAGGCATAATGACGCCAGCCCAGTGGAGCCGCTTGGGTCCTATGTGTTGTTATCATATACTGTGTAGCCGGGTTGCTAGGTAGAGAGAAGCACGCAGACGGAGATGAAGGCGAAATATGGCGTTATCAAAAGTTAGGGAAAGTTGACGTTTAAAACCGAGTCTTCCGAGCAGAGTGGACAGAAAAGTATGTGTTTGTTCTTTCTGCAGTGAGCTCAACAAGACCGGTGTGTCTCATTTGCTCTGAGTCTGTTGTGGTTGTCAAAAGCGGCAATTTAAAACGCCATTATTAAACCAAACACAGACACTTTGAAGACTCCTACCCGCAGCAGTCCGAGGTAAGGACGCGGAAAATAAATGAGCTCAAAGTCCAATGTGAGCGATCTACGCGGGTCCTCTCTCATTCCCTCTCCGCACAATAGCGGACATACGAGTGTTCGCTGAGAATACAGTGGATTTTGGGACAACATAAAAAGCCCTTTACAGATGGGAGCATCGTTATAGAGTGCATCAATGCTGTGTCCGAAACAATTCTGGATGGAAAAGAAAGACGTGAACTGACAGAAAAAATTCAACAAATCCCTCTCTCAGCCACAAGACACACAGAAATATTAGGAGAGGATGTTCAGTCACAGCTCACTGCTGCTATTAAGAGTGCACCGTGCATAGCTTTAGCAGTTGATGAATCAACTGATATTAGTGACAATGCTCAACTTTTGGTATATGTCAGATTTTACCACGCAGAGAGGAACGATTTCTGTGAGGACATTTTAGGCATCACAGCACTTACAACACATACCAGAGGGGAAGACATATACTTAGCTATAAAAGAAATGATAACACAGAGAGGTATCAGTATGAAAGATGTTGTGTCCATCACCACCAATGGAGCTCCCTCCATGATATCACTGCATTATGCATCAGTCTGTTCTGCTCTTTCAGAAGAGTATGAAGAGGTTATGAATACTGTGATGAAATCGTCATCACATAAACATCGCCTCCTTCGAGAATTCCTGACGGAAGTTGATGCAAATTCAAATGACCTACTGCTGAATTGCAATGTTAGATGGTTGAGCAAAGGCAGAGTTCTAGCACGCATTTGGGCCAATCGAAATGAAATAAAAATGTTCCTGGAACAACAGAAGAATCATAAGGCCAGACAGTTTGCTCATTTTTTGGAAGATGAGAGAAAAAATGATTTTATGGCCTTCTTAGTTGACATAACCTCACACCTAAATGACCTCAACTTAAAACTGCAGGGCAAGAACAACTCTGTGTGTGATTTGGTAGCAGCTGTCCAGTCTTTCCAGCGGAAGTTGGAGATTTTCAAAGTGGATCTCCAAGACAACTTTACACATTTTCCAGCAATGAAGCAAATTCAGGGTGAGAGAGATATTTCTTCTCATGTTGAGTTCATACAAAAACTGATTGGAAACTTCAGTGATCGTTTTGATGACTTCAGCCTGGAAGAACAGGTCCTCCTTTTCATTCAGAATCCTTTTCTGTCAAAAATGTGACCACGTTTTCACAGGAGGATAAAATGACCTTCAAGTGGGTAGATATGGCATCTCTACAGATGGAACTTGTTGATCTGCAAGCAAATGTAGTAC
Source organism: Hippoglossus hippoglossus (assembly GCF_009819705.1). Classification (NCBI taxonomy): domain Eukaryota; kingdom Metazoa; phylum Chordata; class Actinopteri; order Pleuronectiformes; family Pleuronectidae; genus Hippoglossus; species Hippoglossus hippoglossus. Next base: position 32,423,799 of record NC_047153.1, on the reverse strand, counting down.
TGAAAGAGCAGTGTGGAGTTAGTAATGCTGCCAGCTTCTGGCTACAGACTGTACCTGAGAAAGTTTTCCCTTGTCTCAGTAAAATGGCAGTACTCACCTTGACGATGTTTGGCTCCACATACAGTTGCGAATCAGCATTCTCAACACTTAACATTTTTAAGACCAAATACCGTTCAAGAATGACATTCTTTTACATTTACACACCTACTTGCTTCAATCTTTAAGTGGTTGTTAAGCTCAGTTCAACTTAAAGCACTTTATATGTTTGTCTTTGAGGAAGTTACATCTTTATGGTTGAAAGGAATGTAGGCCTATATGCAAATTCCAAGACAAAATGTTTATTGCACTTTGTTTCATGTTTTTCCAGAATAGGCATTGTATTTTTGCCAGTTTGTGTTTGATTTTGTATTGTTACAAAAGCAACCTTGTGCAATAAAAATGTTAATTAAGCTGATTTAGTCAGAGCCCATATTTGTATGTCTCTAATTATCCGGACCCCAGAAGGGGAGGAGGGTTGATGTCTAGACCTCTTGCAATTTTAGTTGAAGACCCCTGCTCTACACTGTCAAGAACTCCATATCCTTCAACTTTGCTAACTACTTATGTGGTAACTTTGGTTATAGTTATTAATTTAATTATTGATTAGAGTTCCAAATTTGTAGTTAGTACTTTCATGAGACTCAATCAATAAATTGGCTATCTTGTCCCTTCCTTTGAAGGGTGGTGCCCCGAGGTAACATTAATCAATTAAACTGATATTTAATATTAATACTAATATTCTTTCTTTTCTGATAACCAAATTTATCGAATGCCCAAAGGCGCACCAATTAATGCTTAAGGTATAATATTCCCAACACAATATATATACACATTCACAGACGTGGAAGTTCTTTTTTTGTTAATATCCTGTTCATTTACACTTATTGTTATAACCATTATTGTTGTTGTATATATTATATTATTATTGGTCTGTTTGTTTATTAGTTTATTGTACATGTCTGCCAATAAAGCTTCATCGACTTGAACATAAAACTTGTTTTCGATCACATGACATTATATTGCGCAAAAATCTATTGCTCACTTATCCTTTACATACACCTCATGACAACACAAGAAAGTTCTGTTTTGCCACAGCGGGCATGAGGAATAAACACAGGCTACCTACCAAAAGTGCCACGGTAATGTTAATGTTCATAAAAGCTAGCCAGCAGCCCTCGTCAGCTAACTTTAGCATCTGTGTGCTGCCTACAACCAGCAGATCTCTTTTTCTCCCGTTTAACGGTGATGTTTTCTCAAAAACGACAGTGTAAGGAAATAAAGGAATATAAATGATACATCCCTGTGTCTAACTGCTCCACACTGCTTCTTTCTTAAATTTGCAGATGTTTGATTGTGTTAAGAAACTATACTGTTTAATAGTACACACTACAAACGACATCGAGACATAACTGTCAGGCATTAAAGGGCTCATTGCAGTTCCATAGCTGACAACTGATTTGCAAAACTAAGAATTGTGTGGCACTGTGTCCAGCTCTGCCCACATGGACACTAAATATTCAGCGTAGAAGAAATCAACACCCATCGGTGTTATGCTAGTAAAAACATGAAACTGGCAGTTTTATGACCAAAGACATTTTTGTGGTAAGACACTCTGCGTGCCAATTTTCCCGTCAGACTTTTTAAGGTGCCACAGGAACCCTGCTGGTGACTTAACTAGAACAGTGAAATCATTGTCTGAACAGTTACAAAATGAGCTTTAAGATGTTAAAAGACAGTTAGGTTGAGCCTCAGACAAGTTTGTACTTGTAATCAGCATTATACCTTGGATCCATACAGGTCACACATGTTCATGTTTAGATGGGCTGATGTTCGGACAGTAACTCCAGTAGTCTCACACTGCAGCACACAGTTTTCCATGTTCAGAGATCCCTGTCGGACACCTGGCAGTTATAAAACAAAAACAAGTTTATTAACCAAATTAAGACACTGTTTAACTACTTATTTAAACTGTAATACACAGAAACATAACTGTAAGGTAGTGCCTGCTGTATCACTTGTGCTGCCACAAATTGAGCACATTTCCAGCTACAGTGGCAGCAGAAAATGTTTGTGTTGATTGCAGTACAAAGACGAAGGTAGTCTGTGTGAAAGTTATCCAGTTTCTAAACACTTATCTAAGGCCTGTTCCAAAGTGGGGGTTTACGGGTTAAATGTGCCAACCATGAAAGGTGGGACACTGAGAATACTTAAACTCAGTTACCATGACAGTTACTATGGTAACTTACTGGGAATATAACCTGTTTGATGGCAGCTTTTCTGAGTTTCACTCCTCCTTTTGCCAAATCAAAAGTTTATGAGACAGATTTATTTCCATAGTCATACAGTCAATATCAAACAGAGTACCTTAATTTTCAAAAGTTAATGTCGGGAAGATCAAAATTCCTGGTGGATACAGATCTTTATATTATATGGCATTACATTAATTTACCATGGATTCATGATTTACAAATGGAGGAATTGTCCATATTTTAACTCTCTCAATAATTACTCATCTGAGCCAACTTAGAACTTAGCAGGAGTATTGCTGAACACACAAGCAAGAGCATTGACACAGTTTTTTGGATGAGTGGTTCTGATTAAAATTTTAAAAAGAATTACATGTTACGGTACTTGTGGAAAGCAAAGGGTTCCAATGGCTGCTCATGGCAGATTTAAGACACGTGGAACATAGTAATGAGAGCACTTTCTATGGAGTCACTCAGACACTGTCTGAGCGGAGTGGAGTAGCCAACTCCTGCAGTATCAAATGCGCAGTGTCCAGTGCGAGATGGGTTAACACAGGCCAAGCAGTCAGGCCCTGCAATCAGCGATCTGCCAGCACATTCGTTCAGGCAGGTCTGAATGGGCACTGTACTAGTCACTGACTAAAGGAAACATATCGACCTATTAATTCCACAAACGTCTGTCTGTATGTAAAACACATTTTTCATGAATCGTTTATCTAAATTGCTTCACACTTGGCATGTCTATTGTAAATTGCACGAGGATGCTGCAATGCTTTAAATTGAGCTAAATTACAGAGCTTTTATATTGAAAGGTTGTTAACGCGGGTCTGAAGATCGTGTTGATTGTGTAATGGCAGATTTTGCATTTGTGTAATGTTTAATAGAAGAACAGATATATATTTAGAAGAAGTAGATAACAAATGTGTTTCTGTGACTTACAAAAGTTGCAGAGGGGACTATAAGTGTTTATGGCCCCCACATGTGTGTCTTAGCAAATGCTTCACTGCAGGGGGTTACTTAGTGTGTCTGATAGAGATGGGTAAGGGGAACTCTGCATTGTATACAGGACTGGAGTCTTTTGATGTTGTAAATCTAGATAGGGGATCTCGGAGACAGATTGTCTCACACCAGAAAGGCACACCAGGGGTCTGAGACGGAGATGTGAGACAGGAACTCTGCCCAACCTGGTCAGACATCAAGAGACTGAAGAATACCTTTTGGCTCCTCGCGGGGAGGGGCTTCTGATTGTATAAGTGAAGTGATTCTCCTGTGCTCTGTGCTCATTCTATACACGTCACACTAGGTGGCTGTGTGGGGTGAGCCCACCTGCAGGTGTTTTGGTTGAACTTTCCGAGAGACAATGTTATGTGTGTATTATTATACAATAGAGTATCATTATTCTACAGAAACTGCCACCACAATTGCTTAACAGACTGCTTTAAAAGCATTCAGTTGTATAAGCCACACAAATGAACAGCAAGTATGCACTGCAAGGCATTATTCCACAAAAAATAGCCCAGTCTGAACTTCTAATCTGCATTTTACAGTTCCATACAAAATGTGTGCAAGAACTTTTTCCATTAAGTAAAATGAATACATCAATCTAGATTAAGCTGTCCAACAACAAATAAAAAACTAGGGCTACGTTGTAGCACTGAACGGGCCCGAGCACACGCAACTCGGGACCTGTTGCTGTTGGTAGAGAGAGCGATCGGCGAGCAGGCACACGACTCCGCGTTGCATGCGCTTTGCGCACTGCGGGAAGGATAAATGCTTCACTTCCTGCGTCTGTCACGAGACGTCGATCCTTGCCTGCTAAATGCGCATTACGGTCCACGGTATCAATTGCAGATCACACGGTGAAAATTGTATGTAAATCGAATAATAGTTGTAAAACAAAGCTTACTTCCTGTTGCCAGTAGGTGGCGCCATCACTATTATTACATACAGACTAATAGATCTGTTCAAGTAGGGGCTCTGATGTAGCGTGAGCAATTTTAAGTCGATTGGACAATGTTACAACAACTTAATTTTCACACTGATCAGTAGGTGGCACTATGACCCTGCACTAATATTAATATATGGAGCTGTTCAGGTCAGGATTGTGATCATAGGTCAGAATTTGGGGGCCGGTTGGATAATGCAGAGTGGATTTACAAAGTACTTCCTGTCTCATGGTGAATCAGTAGGTGGCGCTATGACGCTGAGGAAATATTGACACATGTAGCTGTTCAGGCTTGGACTCTGATCAAGAGACAGAAGTTTGGTGGTGATAGGACAATTCACAGTGGAGTTATGACAACATCGTGTCCTTTGGCGAAGGATGAACCTTTGCCGCACCTCAATGTTTACACGGTTTGAGGAAATGTCACAATTCTGACCATGGTCCTATGACTTGACTGAGCTCTTTTGAGCTGCATATTGTAAAGCAGCCAGGAGCAGTACATCAAAGTATAAAACATGTCACTTCCTGTCGCCAGCAGGTGGCGCTGTAATGATGAGTGAATATTGACACAGGGATCTGATCAGGTCGGGACTGTGAATGTGTGAATGAGGTTTGAGGCTGATAGAACAATTCACAGAGGAGTTATAATAATTCCCTCTTTCTTGGCGAATCTTCAAGATTCTACGCCACGCCACGGTCACACCGTGTTATGAAATCGTATATACCGAGGTAGTTTATATCTCCATCTTGTTGAGATGACATTCATGTCAATATGAAGTTGATCTGATGAAAGCCCTGGGACAAGTTCGTCAAAGTAAAAATGGCCAAAATGGCCACTAAATCCAAAATGGCGGGCTTCCTGTTGTGTTTTTCACAATGCACCTCAGACTTTTTTGTGCGTCTGGTCATGATACACAGGTGTCCCGATTTTTGTGAAGATCGGTGAAAGCTAACTGAGGGGCTTTTCCTTAGATGGCGCTGTTGAGCCATTTTGCCACGCCCATTTTAAATTACTCCAGAATTCAAATACTTTTTAGGTATTTGAATTTCCTGCTAACTTGGGTGATAATTTGAGCATGTCTAGGCCCTGAAAATGCCCCAAAAGGGAAATAAAAATCCTTCGAAAAACAATAGGGCCTCCCACCGGAGGTGCTCGGACCCTAATGAAAACCGGTCTCTGACTAAAAAGTCCCACACTTTAGATCAGGGGTAATCAATTAAAATTCAAAGAGGTCCAGTTAGAGAGAATTTCCTCAAGCAAAGGTCTGAAACATCATGTCTAACATACTTATGACTTAATGCCATTTGAAGTAGCCTAGTAGTTGTATCAATGTCTGTATGAAGTCAAAAACTAACTGTCAAATAAAATAAAGAAAGTTCAATTCAAGTATTTCATCAATATTTATTTAAAATGTTCACATTGACTCCAATAATAAAATAATAAAATGTTCTTTTCTCGTTTTAAGTAAAATAAGATTTGCATTTAAAAACAAAATAAAGAGCTTTTGAAAAAGGCATCTTTAAATAAAGTGCTTAATTTTCAAATAATAAAAAAAAAAAGTAGTTTGAGTTTCCCCTTTTCTTAACTACATTTCACATATCAACAATCTCGGGGCTGGGACTCATCATTGCAAGTAATGTCGATCATGACTACAGTGCGTTCACGACAACATCAACAGATTGTCCATTTTGGGATTCTGCATACTGAGTCAAGCTCCTCTGAACTTTGAATTAACAGATCTTTGTACAGCTCTTTGTAAGTTCACAGTTCCAAAAATGAACTAGTTCACATTAATTTGTTCCTTTTTTTTATTGGGATGGTTATGATTTAGATAGCAAACTTACGATCATGTATTTAGTCATTATCGATAGTGTCAGATCATGAATCTGGATCCTCCTGTCACTCTACCACTGAGTCTTGACTGTGAGCGTCACGTCTCGAGTTGTACTGAGTGCGCACAAAATGATTAAAGGCAGCCTCACAAACTCTGGAGCCAAACAAACAAACACAAAGTAAACTTCATGTACTGATCAGGTCCTGATAGCTTGTGATGAGTGTTGGTGTTTATTAGTTAAAGTGAGGGCAGGTCAGCAGGACAGTGGAGGGAGGACACAGGAAACTCCAGCACCGTATACTGCACACTGCACTCAGGGGTACGTGTGTGTCTCTGTGTGAGTGAGTGGGGGGCGGGGCCCCGGGGCCTGTTTGAGTGTGTGCGTGCGTGTGAGTTAACTTGCTCCCAGTCGCAAACAAACTAGCTTCAGCAGTAGTAGATGCATCTATACCGTTAACACCAGCCATCTTGGAACGTCTCTGTGGAGACGTCATGCAGTGTGTGGTAAAACAGTGTCGTAGAACATGTTCATCATTTGTAAACTGATTCGTTCAGTTCAGCATTCACAAAAAATAAAAAACACATTCAATGAACGACATTCATGCACAACACTAACAAGCATGAAACCGGGCATCTATTGCTCCTGCAAATATTTCACAATAAAAAAAACCTTTTTGTTAAACAAAAGAATGGATTCGGTCAAAAGAAATGCTGGAGTGCTTTTATTTTGAAACTCTTTCGGAAAATGTTGCAACCATTTATGTTTGTGGTATAAATTCAACAGATAAACATGAAAAGACGAGCAACAGACTGTTGATTTTCTTTTCTCCCTTCAAGGACAACAAGTGATCTCAGCCGCCTGCAGATGAAGCCCACTCTCTTTTCACCCCAGTCAATTCACCGTTTTCCTCCGCTGCCAAACCGAGGACCAGTTTGTCGTTATATTTGTAGAATAACTGCCAGAGGAAAAGTAAGACGCTTTTGTCTAGGCAGAGACAGGATAGATGTTTGTGTTTATTGTAATGACTTGACTACTGTGTAGGTAAAGACTGGAAAGTCTGTTCTGTGCTTTCACCGTGTAACTTTGAGTCGATTGTGTTGCCCATGCCATTGGGGCTATTGTGTTGCTTGAAATTGAAACTTGAAATAATAAATGCTGTTGAGTAAATATTTCAAAAAGTAGAATAGACACCTGAAACTTTGACCTCAGTTTTACAGACACTTTTTCCAACTGCAAATCATCAAAATTATGAGTCTGTTGCTGGGTCAGACTATAAGGTATTCATCAAATCTCTAAACTTGTCTCAATTGTTTGATCTATATATTGCCCTTCTGCCAAAAGCACTGTCTCGATTTGGTTACAGCTGAATGAATATATTCAAACATTTAATCTAACAAAGTATGATTTCAGCCTTTTATAAATAATTAAGGAAATCAAATAACATGCTGTAATATTCTACACAGAATAAATTTAATAAATATACAAAAATATACTCGTTGATTTTAGGGACATGTGATCTTAGTTTTAACAATATTGCAAGATAATGGTAATTAATACGTCGCTTCCTGTCTCTGTCTGACGCACCTGTCTGCTCCAACTCCCGCCTAAAAACGTGGACTCTGGATAATTACACAAGCTGCTTCAGGACAGATGCTCATTAAAAGGTCCGGCCGTCCTGTGTCAGAGTGTCAAGTAAAGCCAGGCGCCTCCCATCCACCCCCGTTAAACCTTTGTGCGGTTCACATGGGCCGCGCCGCGCCAGCGCCCTTCACCGATGGTTTCGGCGTGCGAGCGAGCGTATCGCGCCAGGAAACAGACTGAAAAATGATTTTAAACGATATAAATGACATATTTTATATGATATAAATGATCAAATATGCATCCCATACTTTGTATTCCCTTCTGTTGTCCTGGAGTTTTAATTTTCCCAATTATCCCAATCACATAATTAAATGTCCCCCTCTGCCCATCCACTACAGCCACACAAGCAGTCATATAGATAAAAAGAGAGAGAGGGGGGGGCTAAAGGCTTGCTTGGAGAATACGTCATTTACCCCCGACACCCGACATTGAACGGGTTACATACAACAACAAGCGGAGAATCGCGGGCTGACCGGCGCGGAGAAATGTGGGTCCGGTGTGCACATGCGCAACAGGTACTACATACAAACAGCAGAGACAATGTCGGCAGCGTCGGCTGTGTGGGATTTCTTCACTGTCTCAGAGAAAGACATGTTCAGCCGACATTTCAAGAGGGGGTAATACCACCAAGGATTTCAACATGGCATCTAAAGTTACACTTGTCACTTTTTCTGTTTTTCATATTATTCAAGTAATAAACAAATATCGGTATCGGTATTGGCTATCGGCTAGATTGTTGTTTTAAATATCGGTATCGGTATCGGCCAAGAATTTCCATATCGGTGCATCCCTACTTATGAGACATGTTACAACCTGCTACACAGCAACGAGACATAATGTGACGCTCAGTCAGGACATCAGGGTTAAGACGCAGTGCAGAGTTTTAACTTCATTGTTGCAGAAGAAGCAACACCCCGTTTATCCAGGAACATAAATATGAGTTCAGCATGTTTTTATAAAGATCAGTTCTTAGTGTGATGATTAGAAAACAACAGAAGAGCAGAGTCACTTGTTGACCCCTGAGTTATGAGCCTCAGTGCAGTGGCACTGCTAAGGGGGGCCAACTTGATACAGTAAAGGCTATAATCAGAATTTGTCCTTTTCTGCACACAAGTCGAAACTGAATGAATGTCAAATCAGTGTGGAGAACACTGACCACTGTCATACACTTACTGTTGTAGTCTGATTTATGAATTGAAAAAAGTGGGCACACTTGTAATAACATTAACAATCTATAATACTTTTTAAAGCACTTTCTAAATAAAAAGAGAGTTCATATCATAACCCCTAACCCTAACCCCCCTAACCCTAACCCTGTCCGACTGATTTTCTTAACTGATATTAACTGATGAAAAAAGCAGCCAGTATTGTAGGAAATTGTGGATGTGATACATTGAAATAAATCAAGTTGCATCGTTGTTTCCTTTGTGAATACTAAAGAAGACCATGGTCTCTGTGTGAACTGTTGAATATTTAACAATTGCGTGAGTATGAGGGTAATAAAATAAATTGTTAAGTAAGTCAGAGATGTTCTACTATATTCAACTTTTTGTTTTAAAATTATAACTTTTTTTTATAAATATGAGAAGTGACCTTTTTCTCACTTGAGCCCCTGCCCCCCAAAATGTCTGTGTACGTCCCTGACTACGGGTAAACTCCGTAGCCAATTCTCTGTATTTTACCCATAGGTCATGTCTGAAAACCGCTTCTGTGAGGTTAATCTGGGGGTGATGGGCGCATGTCAATTTGTGACCCACCTTACAGGTTCGGCACATGGTTTCGAAGACCGGAGAGAAAAATTGTGTGGTTTTGCAATAGCATTTATCAAGGGGAACAGTTCCACCCACCGAGAGTAAAAAAAAACATCTCCCAGGGCTGTTAGAACATGAATTGCTGAGGTTTACTTGCCTGTTTTTTGTTAATAAAGTTGACAAATTTAGAAGTTGTGTACATGCTGTCCACCCAGCTCAGCTTCAGTTAGTAGACCAGGACAACACGGTAGATAAGATCCTCCATTATGGTGAAGGAGGTGTTTGACTTGATGACAACTTTTCTATTTTCTACAATCTTTTGGTACAGGGTCTGGCAGTCAGAGTCTTATTGCTGAGCCGTCCACACAGCCTCAATGGAGATGGGAAGCTCTTTTGAATGTTTTGGGGAATCAGACTTGATGGTAACACACACAGGTATGGTTGGCTCAACTGTTGGGGCTCTAAATAGGGCATCTGGTACAGTGTTGTACTTTCCTTTACTGTACTTGACATAGAAAGTGAACTCCTGAAGCCTGAGCGCCCACCTGATGAGCCAAATGCTGGGTTTGGTGGTCTTAAACACCCACAGAAGAGAAGCATGATCGGTCACCACAGAGAACAGTCAACAATTCAGAAAGGTCCTCCACTTTTACACTGCCCCACACCAGTCAGGCATTCCAACTCAGTGGCTGCTAAGTTTCTCTCAGCTGGATTTAGGCTGGGTCTGGCAAAAGCAATGACTAAGCCCCATCTCACTGATGTCAGTATAGACAACAAAAGGAGCATTGAAGTTTGGGTGGCCCAGGATGACAGTGCATTTTTGTATCAACCGTCCTCTGCCTGAGGGAAGAACAGGAGGATCCTGAGGGGACTGTAACACACCTGCCATATCCACCATTACTGTAGATTGAAGGCACTGCCTCTGAGCCTCCCCCAGCTCATCAAGCTTTGGGGCAGCCTGAACAGGGACAGTTAGAAGTGCAGATATGTTCAGTGTTTGTTTCATTGTCACCATTTCCTGTGACATTGAATCTGTACTCTGAGACAATTTCCACACATTATCATGCAGGGGATCTACTGTTTGCACGACTGTGGTCATTAACTCTTAAATGTCCTTCAACATCTCTGTATAATGACATGTAAGACGCCAGTTAAGACTTGCTGCAACCAATCCAGTTAAAAATCCAGACAAAACAAACAGCTCCGGATTTTACCGTGGATCTTAACAAAACAACAGATCAGGATATTCAACAGAAATAGAATCCCTCGTGTTGCAGTTAAATAACAACAGCGTTCTTATATACAATATACTGTATGTACAGGGCACTCATGGTACCGTCGACGGTCAGTCAGTCAGACAGACGGGCATATGGCGTCAGCCTTCAACTCTGTCAAGACCGGCAGCTCCAGGGAAACGTCACAGGGAAATAAACAATTCACTGGACTTATCTCCTCAATGCTGAGATAAGGTGTCTGCTCCCTAGGAGTGACTTTAAAATGCGCCTTTTCAAGCATTAGTAGTCACTTCCGTGTAATGATTCAGATTACACTGGGGTATTGATCGGACTATTGAATCAGTGTTCTACACAGGTTTTCAGTGAGGTGCCATCGTAGTGATGGATGTGCGTTTACTTTCATCTATACTCACAAAGAATGCCCTCGATAGCATCATGTTGGATAAACTTAATGTTGGACAGTCTGACATCCGCTCCTGAGGATTCGACAAAGGAGTCGCCCTTGTTTGTCTTCTCAATCACCACATCGTCAGGAAAACCAAAGCCTGGCATACACATTCAACACAGGAACAAATAAATCTGTCAGTATATGGCAAAGGTTGGTATATCCACATATTTTCTGTCATTTACTGATTTTTCTGGAACGGTGAGCGAAACATATTTGTCAGGTTGAAACACTGTAACAGTAAGTAATTTGTACAACACTGTCACAAGCCACAGACGGAGTTGTACCCCGGCAGACAACAGCCTTCCTCTCCCAATGCTAATGCCTCGATGCAGTTAACCAGCAAAGTATAAAGTAGGACGGATTATGTCTCATAAAAGTAGAGTGTTTTTCCAGTATTTTGATCAGGATAAAATAAACATATTACAAACGTATTTAAATACTCACTAGACATTTATGAAATCATGGAGTGGCCAATAGAGAGAACAAATATGTATTGAGGCCAGTTTTTACTACACTGAGTGCTTGAAATATTATTGCCCAGGCACAAAAAGTCCCCACCTTTTAATTAATTTATGCAGACCAGCTAAGTGTGGAGTAAGAAGTTGTACCTTGTGTTTATAGGAGGAATTCCCATTGTTAGCTTATTATCTAGCAGTAGAATAAGGACTACTCATTGCTAGGACAGTATCATTTGCCTTTTACCCTTTTCTACATCAAAGCACCTTCCTGAATATTGAAAGTGCAATATGTGGCTTCACAGTGAATCTGTGGTATGATCAATAAGATGGTGTATGATCCTCCAACTATATCACAACCTGAACAGAATAATTAAACATTCTTTGATTAACAAAACTTTCCTTTTCTTCACCGTGACCTTAGGATTACGATGCAATTTTTGTCTTCACAATTTTCATACTGCTACACACAATATATTTCAAGCGCTCAAATGCAGTAAAATGTGGCTTCAATATAATTTGTTTCCTTTATGACCACTCCAGGTTCTCATGAGTTTAACCAAAATCTTAGTTGCTGTATTCATTGGGCATGGCCTATTACATATTTCCTCATAACTCAAAATGCCGTAGAGCATCCTGATTAAATTTGGTGAAAACATTATGCACAATTACCTGAGCATACATGCATACATTCAAATCTGATAACGGGCAGATATATGGCAAAACGTTTGGTCTATAATTATTGTAATGTTGCAGGATTTGGAATGATGTTTCATCTTCATCTCACGCCTTCTTAAAACAGAATTAAAACTAGGTAAAGTGACTTTGTTTGGCCTTATTTTAATTAAGCTGCTACATTCTATTGAGCACATCAAACAGAAACAAAAAATTGATAATTGCAGCTATTTAATTTTTGGATTAGAATACATTTATATGTAAGAAAAAACATATGTGGCATTAGTCCACATGTTCCTGACTACCCTAACTGTGTGAGAAAATAACAAAAGAGAACTAACAAAATAAAAGAACAAGATTATATGATCTCATTGGAAATACGATAAAGTTTTTTTTTTTCCAACCTTCTACAGTTATGGAGTCTGGTATGAATATGGAGCTATTGACATTGTAGATCCCTGGGAGAACAATGACCACATCACCCTGATGACATGAGTCCACCGCTGATACTGGCTCTCTGTGGAACTAAACACATAATTCAGAGGTTAGGACAGATGCACAAAGAGAACTTACCCACCATCATACATACAGTACAGCTTAGCACTATATATAAATAATAAAGAGTGCTAAATTGAGTGTGCATTATAACAGATTGCACGTTTGGGTGGTGGGTGTTTTGCTGGTGATCTACTAAAAATAATTGTGTAAATGATAACAGGTGCAAACATGGTACAGGCAGTAGTATTTAAATGAGTGTTACTGGTTTCCACCATGGAGCATTACAGAGAGCAGAGTGACCGCAGGTGCAAAGCGAAATTTAATGCCATGGAATTGGAAGTGTTAGTGGAAGACAAACATGTTGATGAGCTACAGCAAAGAAATACTAATATAACTGATAGAAACGCGATATGGGAGAGTATCTGCGAGAAAGTAAATGCTGTGACCTGGATCTCAGTGTCCCCACAGGAGCACAGGGGCAGTAGTCTGGCAGTGAGGAGGGACTGGAGCTGGACGGTGCTGCAGGAGGCTGTGACAACGTGGATCACCTTCACACCGGATGCTCTGGGTCCGCGACTCTCCACACAATGCTGCCTCGGATTACCTTTATAGCCCAACACGTACCTAGACAAGAGGTGATATGTGCAAAAGTAAAAAAGGCTGGATGAGAGAGACAAAGAGACAGTAGTGGTGATGTTGCAGAGTATTTGTGAGATGTAGTGTGGAGACACAGATCTACCTCAACAAAGGGTTCTCAATTATGTGCAGTTTACGTTTGAACTTCTCCAGTTCGTCATAGAGCTTCAGACCCTCCACCATTGACACACTGTCAAGCTCAGAGTCTGAGTCGGGGCTAAGGACACTGCGCAGAACAGAGAACTGCTGGAAGCACTGGGAGCATTTCTCCAATAAGGACTGGTATTCTGCCACCAGGCCTGCTGGGACTCTATCCTCTAAGATATCGTAGTACCTGACACAAGACACATTTTCAAGCAAGATTAATAGGAATGAACAAACACACAATACTGATTACAAGGAAACAAATCACGGAACCACATTGTGTACTCACAGCCTGAGACGGGGCTCCACACAACGAACAAAGTAGTCAAAGTCATCATCTTCATCTTCCTCATCCCACTGCCTCCAGATGTGCTTATAGAAAAACCTGAAGGGGCATTTGGTTATGCAGCAGTGGGATGCATAGAATTAGCACATATAAAACACAAGGCAAAAAAATGACACCATAATACAAAACACACAATCAGAACATACAAAGAGAAAAACAACTAATTATAACTATGCAAATAACTACCTCAAAGGGGTTTAGGAGGGAAATGGTAGGTGGTATAAAGGAGTGTTTGAATATATTGGTTCTAGTTAGTTGAATTGTGAGGTTGGTAACAAATGAATATGTATAACTGTAACTGTAACTATAATGTAAGTGAGCAAAGACTCACGATGATAAAACAATGTCTCGTCAACTTTGAATTTTGAGGCCAAAGAGACACTGTTGGCTTTATGGAATGGCACATGTGGGCAGGTAATTTAAAATATGTGGACAAACAAGTGAACTCCAGGTACAGCATACAGCAGTCTCACCTGAGGTGCTCCAGAGCAAGGGCGGTCTGATCAAAGTCCCCTGACTCTTCGTACACGACATGCAGCTCCTGCAGTGGGATTTTGTGCTGGGTGGCCTCTAGTAGAGAATTCATGGCTTCTTCGCTGAGTTCACATCCTCTGGTGTCACACTGCATAGGCAGCACCAGTTTAACACATGCCTTCAGATCCTTCAGGACCACATCATGCACCTGAAATCATCAACAGCTATTCAGCACTCACACCTGAACTCTTCAGCACCCATAACTGTAATTAACATTTTTTAGTTCCTGTTCAGGTGTATCTTCACTTCCAAATAGTCATTTAAAAAAAATTCAGCATTATAACACAACAGTTTTAGTAAATTTCTGAAACAGAAACTCAACTTCTCCTCACTCCCTCTGACCACCGCTCACTTTACACTTTAACAATAAACACCACCACTGATCACAAGTTATTAGGACACGTACAGGACTGACATTTACTTTGTGTTTGTTTGATTCTCCAGAGTTTATGAGAACTCACATGTTTAAATCTGCTACACAACACGAGACGTGATGCACACAGTCAGGACATCAGGGTTAAAGTGATCCGGAGTCATGATCCGACATCATCGATTAATAACTAATTAAATAAGAGAAGTTCCTTCCACAGATTAACGCAGTGTTTTAGCTTCATTGTTGCAGAAGAAGTGGCCCTGTTTATCCAGAAACATAAATATGAATTAAGCAGGTTTTTATAGAGCTGATGAGGAGGAAAGGGCATCAATTTCATATTTATTTAAAATATTTGGTCAATTATTATCAAATTAAATTATTGCTGTCTATCTACAATTTTTTTTACAGAGAGGCACCAACGTCAACTCTTTTGCGTATTTCACTTTTTTGTTTGTTTGGACATGATACGTGTGCCGAATTCTGTAAAAATCTGTAAAACGAGACCCTAAGCGCTGCATTTTAGGCAGCATGTTTAGGCCCTCAAATAGGGTCCTCGCACTGTTAGTGCTCTGGCCCTAATAATTGGAGCAATTCCAATAGGGTCCTTGGACTGTTAGTACATGGGCCCTAATTAAAAGACTTTAGGATACTTTTACACAGCTTATTAGACACAGATCCTCAGCATAACCTCTAGTCTCTTCACGTTCTGTGTTTTTGAGGTTGCAGTATAGAGCGTCCACACCTATTATATTCTGTAGGCCTACATTGTTTATCTGTCAAGAGTCCTGATTATATACTATATGGGAATGGACTTAAGTCTTTATTTGATTATGTTTTTTCTCTCTCTTAGAAATTATATTCCCAGAGTTGGGACCAGGACGCAGAGCTAAACACTTCTCTGCACTCCCTCTGGATCAGTCACACAACCACAAACCCATAGAGATTGTGTCTGTCCACCGCCCCATTAAATTATGTGAATCAAACAATAACAGAGGGAGAATTCTACACAAAAATCTAATACAAATTAACACAGCCTCTGCAACAACTCAAGTAACATAACTTTTAAATGTGGACTTTTAAACATAAGATCATTATCATCAAAGGCTATTTTAGTTAATGAACTAGTCTCAGATCAAAAAATTGATTTATTGTCCTTGACTGACACCTGGCTGCATCCTGATGAATATGTCAGTCTAAATGAATCTACTCACCCCAGTCATGTAAATTCACACGTTCCCCGAGAATTTGGCCGAGGAGGTGGAGTTGCTGCTATTTTTAACTCCAGTCTATCAATTAATCCTAAACCTAAACTAAGCTACAACTCATTTGAATGTCTTGTTCTTAGTCTTCCACACCCATCCAAGAAATACCAACAGCCAATCATATTTGCTGTAGTTTACCGTGCTCCTGAGGCTTATTCTGAATTTTTAATGGAATTCCCTGAGTTTTTATCAAGCCGAGTCCTAAAGACCGATAAAATTATTATTGTCTGTGACTTTAATATTCATGTTGACAATAATAATGATAGCCTTAGCGTAGCATTTATTTCAGTACTAGACTCAATTGGTTTCAGTCAGTGCGTACACCAACCTACTCATTGTTGTAACCACACACTTGACCTTGTATTATCATACGGTGTCAAAATTTAACATCTAATAGTACTTCCGCGTAATCCAATTCTATCAGACCATAATTTAATAACCTTTGATTTTTCATTATCAGAATATATGCCACGAATAAAAAACTCCTTTTCTAGATGTCTACCTGATAGTGCTGTAGCTAAATTTAAGAAAATGATTCCAATTACATTTAAACCTGTACTATTCATCGATATAACCAACGAACTCTTTAAAAACCCTAGCTCCACTGAGATTGACCATCTCGTCGATAGCTCTGTAAAGTCATTACGATTAACATTAGACTCAATAGCGCCTCTAAAAAAGAAACGTGTAAAACATAGTAAATTAGCTCCGTGGTATAATTCCAACACACATGAATTAAAACAAGCGTCAAGAAAACTAGAAAGGAAGTGGCGCTCCAGCAACCATGTTGAATATCTCCTAGCCTGGAAGAATAGTGTTAAAGCATATAAGAAGGCCCTCCACAAAGCAAGAGCTGCCTACTACTCCACATTAATAGAAGACAATAAAAACAACCCCAGGTTTCTCTTCAGGACTGTAGCCAGGCTGACAGAGAGTCACAGCTCCACTGAACCCAGTATTCCTCAATCCCTAAATAGCAATATCTTTATGAACTTCTTTAATGATAAAATTCTAACTATTAGAAATAATATCAACCATCTCCTGCCCTCAATTGGCACTAATACCCTATCAAGAACAGAAATCTCAGAAACTGCTGAGAATCTTACCAATTATTTAGACAGCTTCTCTCTGATCACCCTTGATCAGCTGACCAAAATAATGTTCTAAACCAACAACTTGTATCTTAGATCCCATTCCTACAAAATGACTGAAAGAAATTCTGCCCCTAATTAATAGTATGTTACTAAACACAATCAATCTCTCATTATCATCAGGATATGTACCACAGTCCTTTAAAATTGCTGTAATCTAACCCCTTCTCAAAAAAACCACCCTAGACCCTGAGGTTTTAGCCAACTACAGAACGATATCCAACCTCCTCTTCCTGTCTAAAATCCTTGAAAAAGTTATAGCCAATCAGCTGTGCGAGTTTCTCCAGGAAAATAATATATATGAAGACTTTCAGTTGGAGTTTAGAGCTAATCATAGCACGGAGACAGCCTTGGCAAAAGTCACTAATGACCTTCTAATAGCTTCAGATCAGGGATTTGTGTCTGTCCTCGTTCTGTTAGATCTTAGTGCAGCATTCGACACAATTGACCATCAAATTTTATTACAGAGACTAGAACAGTTAATTATCATTAAAGGAACCGCCCTAAACTGGTTTAAATCATATTTTTCAGATCGATTCCAATTCGTGCAAATTAATGATGCCCTGTGCGCACCAAAGTTAACCACGGTGTTCCACAGGGCTCTGTGCTCGGCCCAATTTTATTCAAATTATATATGCTTCCACTAGGAAACATTATCAGGACACACTCTGTAAATTTCCACTGCTATGCGGATGACACCCAGTTATACTTGTCAATAAAACCTGAACAATGTAATCAATTAACTAAACTCCAAGCATGTCTCAAGGACATAAAAACCTGGATGACCCGCAATTTTCTCTTGTTAAACTCAGATAAAACAGAGGTTCTAATACTTGGCCCTAAACACCTTAGAGATACATTATCTAATGATATAGCTGCACTAGATGACATTGCCCTTGCTTCCAATGAAACAGTAAGGAACTTGGGAGTGATCTTCGATCCTGATTTGTCCTTTAATTCTCACTTAAAACAAATTTCTAGGACCGCCTTCTTCCACTTGCGTAATATCAAAAAAATTTGACATGTCCTTTCTCAAAAAGATGCAGAAAAACTAGTCCACGCCTTTGTTACATCCAGACTTGATTATTGTAATTCCTTATTATCAGGCTCCAGCAGTAAGTCGTTAAAGACTCTGCAGCTTGTCCAAAATGCTGCAGCACGTGTCCTGACAAGAACCAGGAAAAGAGACCACATTTCTCCTGTATTAGCTTCGCTACACTGGGTTCCGGTTAAATCTCGAATAGAATTTAAAATTCTCCTCCTCATCTTCAAGGCCCTTAATAATATGGCACCATTATACCTCAAAGAGCTGATAGTACCTTATCAACCCACTAGAACACTGCGCTCCCAGAATTCAGGCTTATTTGTCATCCCTAAAGTCTCTAAAAGTAGAGTAGCAGCCAGAGCTTTCAGCTATCAAGCTCCTCTCCTGTGGAATCATCTCCCACTTTCAGAGGCAGACACCATCTGTACGTTTAAGAGTAGGCTTAAAACCTTCCTTTTTGATAAAGCTTATAGTTAGAGCCAGTCCAGGCTTGTCTTAGATATCTGTGCTGTCTTTAAAAGAATGTTATGAGTGCAGTGACCGAGAGATGTTTCAGCAGTCCAGTTATGTTGATTTCTGCAGGGACATGACCATCCCAAGCAAGAGGGTTAAAATGTACCTTAATAATAAACCCTGGTTCAACAAAACGGTGAAATCTGCATTACAGAAAAAGAAACTTGCTTTTAAAATGGGGGAAACGTCTGACCTGCAAATTGCTACCAAAGAGCTTAAAACAGGAATTTTAAGAACAAAACAAAACTTTAAATCAGATCGGGAGAGGAAAATGGCTGCAAACAACCTTGGCTCAGCATGGTCGTGCATGAAAACTATTGCAGGCCTCCAGAAGAAAAAACTAAAAGCACTCAAATCACTTAAGATTGTTTTGATGGAGACACTGCTTTTGCCAATGCTCTTAATTGCTTTTATAATCGTTTTGACGTGATTGATTTTAGAAATGAGTCTTAAACTTCGAGAAAATCAGCATACGTTGAAAAGGCTTTCTGTTCTTCAAAGGTGAACAAGAGCCATGGGCCAGAAAATATTTTTTAAATATTGTGCAAAAGAACTGAGCCCAGTCTTTAATTTAATTTAATTTAATTTTTAATAAATCTTTAGAGACACAGCACGGTCACACGGTCTGGAAAGATGCTGCTGTGTTCCCTGTACCTAAAAATAAACACTCCAAAAACCCTTAATGATTTCAGACTTGTGGCTTTAATTTCTATTTTAATGAAAAGTGGAGAAAAAACTGTGTAGTCTGAAAAGTTAAGACACTGAGCACGCCCTTGACCCACTGCAGTTTGCCTACAGACCTCAGAGAGGAGTGGAGGACGCCTCACTCACTCTGCTCAATTTGCTTTTCAAACACTTAGAGGGAAAGGGCTGTCATGCTCGGCTTTTATTTATTGATTTTTCATCTGCCTTTAACACAATTCAACCTTACATTTTAACCCGTAGGATTTTAAAACATTTTGACGTCAGTTTTAATCTTGTGGGCTGTATTTTAGATTTTCCAACGAACAGGACACAAAGAGTGAGAGTGAATGAATTTTTACCAGATAAAGTTTGCTCTTCCACTGTCTCACCACAAGGGTGTGTGTTCCCTCCTTTGTTTTTTATCCTTTATACAAATATGTGTCAGAGCTCATTTAAAGATAGGATAATTTTAAAGTACGCGGATGACTCTGTGATTGTGAGTCTGTCTGCTTCAGGCAAATGAGAACAGCCATGGACCACTTGTTGAGCACTTTGTTAAGTGGTGCGAGGAGTTATTCCTCCAACTAAACATATCAAAAACCCAGGATTTGGTAATTGATTTTAGAAAACTTGCCAACACACGTAGACACATTTATCAAAGGTCAAACTGTGGAATGTGTGGAATCCTATAAATACCTTGGGACTATTGTGGACTCCAAACTGAACTTTGAGGTAAACAGTGAAGCTTTGTGCAAAAAGGGGCACCAGCGTTTGTACTGTAAGGAAAATTACTTCCTTTCATATTGCCACTTTAAAAACTAACTGGATATAGTTATATATTTGAGTTCATTAGCTATATTATTAGCTATATATTGCTTGTCGTGTGTCTTTTTCCTTCCATAGTATCAATAATAGTGATATTTCCTCTGACAATAATCAATTTCATATCATGACATCCCTAGATGGTACGATAAGATAAGATAATCCTGTCATAAGAGAATCCCACTCTGAATACATGGATGTACATTACAATAGACATTTAAAAAATGGATAAGATATCAGCATCTGTCATCTACAAATTTTGTCATATAGGCAAAAATGGGTTAAATATGTAACACCCAATAGACCGGATTTTATTTTCGCAAATCGATGAACGTACAGTAAAGAATAGATCAATCCCTAGTTATATATTTTTTTTCTCCTATATGAGCATACGTAAAATAGACATCTGAAGATTTGTATATGAATTATACATTGTCTGAAAGACATATGAAAAGGTCTGATTGATTCCAA